>NC_079461.1:18448787-18751818 GCF_026250575.1 Diorhabda carinulata
CTTTGAAAATTTACAATCAACACAAGTGACACACGACCTCAAAAGGCGACAATGGATGTAATTCGACGATATCTGACAAAGTTAGATGCGAACTCACTCAAATATATAAGAAATGCTGAAATTCGACTTCAAATTAGGAAGAGAGACTTTGAAAATTTACAATCAACAAAAAGTGACAATCGACTTCAATGGGCTTCAATGGATGTTAATCGACGATATCTGACAAAGTTAGATGCAAACTCCCTCAAATATATAAGAAATGTTGAAATTCGACTTCAAATTAGGAAGATTGACTTTGAAAATTTACAATCAACACAAGTGACACACGACCTCAAAAGGCGACAATGGATGTAAATCGACGATATCTGACAAAGTTAGATGCGAACTCACTCAAATATATAAGAAATGCTGAAATTCGACTTCAAATTAGGAAGAGAGACTTTGAAAATTTACAATCAACAAAAAGTGACAATCGACCTCAAAGGGCTTCATTGGATGTATACCGACGATATCTGACAAAGTTAGATGCAAACTCCCTCAAATATATAAGAAATGTTGAAATTCGACTTCAAATTAGGAAGATTGACTTTGAAAATTTACAATCAACACAAGTGACACACGACCTCAAAAGGCGACAATGGATGTAAATCGACGATATCTGACAAAGTTAGATGCGAACTCACTCAAATATATAAGAAATGCTGAAATTCGACTTCAAATTAGGAAGAGAGACTTTGAAAATTTACAATCAACAAAAAGTGACAATCGACTTCAATGGGCTTCAATGGATGTTAATCGACGATATCTGACAAAGTTAGATGCAAACTCACTCAAATATATAAGAAATGCTGAAATTCGACTTCAAATTAGGAAGAGAGACTTTGAAAATTTACAATCAACAGGAAGTGACAATCGACTTCAATGGGCTTCAATGGATGGTAATCGACGATATCTGACAAAGTTAGATGCAAACTCACTCAAATATATGAGAAATGTTGAAATTCGACTCCAAATTAGGAAGATTGACTTTGAAAATTTACAATCAACACAAGTGACAATCGACCTCAAAGGGCTTCATTGGATGTATACCGACGATATCTGACAAAGTTAGATGCAAACTCCCTCAAATATATAAGAAATGTTGAAATTCGACTTCAAATTAGGAAGATTGACTTTGAAAATTTACAATCAACACAAGTGACACACGACCTCAAAAGGCAACAATGGATGTAAATCGACCATATCTGACAAAGTTAGATGCGAACTCACTCAAATATATAAGAAATGCTGAAATTCGACTTCAAATTAGGAAGAGAGACTTTGAAAATTTACAATCAACAAAAAGTGACAATCGACTTCAATGGGCTTCAATGGATGTTAATCGACGATATCTGACAAAGTTAGATGCAAACTCACTCAAATATATAAGAAATGCTGAAATTCGACTTCAAATTAGGAAGAGAGACTTTGAAAATTTACAATCAACAGAAAGTGACAATCGACTTCAATGGGCTTCAATGGATGGTAATCGACGATATCTGACAAAGTTAGATGCAAACTCACTCAAATATGTAAGAAATGCTGAAATTCGACTTCAAATTAGGAAGATAGACTTTGAAAATTTACAATCAACAAAAAGTGACAATCGACTTCAATGGGCTTCAATGGATGTCAATCGACGATATCTGACAAAGTTAGATGCAAACTCACTCAAATATATAAGAAATGTTCAAATTCGACTTCAAAATAGGAAGATTGACTTTGAAAATTTCCAATCAACACAAAGTGACAATCGATCTCAATGGGCTTCAATGGATATAAATCTTCTATATCGGACAAAGTTAGATGCAAACTCACTAAAATATATAAAAAATGCTGAAATTCGACTTCAAATTAGAAAGAGAGACTTTGAAAATTTTCAATCAACAAAAAGTGACAATCGACTTCAATTGGCTTCAATGGATGTTAATCGACGATATCTGAAAAAGTTAAATGCAAACTCACTCAAATATGTAAGAAATGCTGAAATTCGACTTCAAATTAGGAAGATAGACTTGAAAAGTTACAATCAACAAAAAGTGACAATCGACTTCAATGGGCTTCAATGGATGTCAATCGACGATATCTGACAAAGTTAGATGCGAACTGACTCAAATATATAAGAAATGTTGAAATTAGACTTCAAATTAGGAAGATTGACTTTGAAAATTTTCAATCAACAAAAAGTGACAATCGACTTCAATGGGCTTCAATGGATGGTAATCGACGATATCTGACAAAGTTAGATGCGAACTCACTCAAATATATAAGAAATGCTGAAATTCGACTTCAAATTAGGAAGAGAGACTTTGAAAATTTACAATCAACAAAAAGTGACAATCGACTTCAATGGGCTTCAATGGATGTTAATCGACGATATCTGACAAAGTTAGATGCAAACTCACTCAAATATATAAGAAATGCTGAAATTCGACTTCAAATTAGGAAGAGAGACTTTGGAAATTTACAATCAACAGAAAGTGACAATCGACTTCAATGGGCTTCAATGGATGGTAATCGACGATATCTGACAAAGTTAGATGCAAACTCACTCAAATATATGAGAAATGTTGAAATTCGACTCCAAATTAGGAAGATTGACTTTGAAAATTTACAATCAACACAAGTGACAATCGACCTCAAAGGGCTTCATTGGATGTATACCGACGATATCTGACAAAGTTAGATGCAAACTCCCTCAAATATATAAGAAATGTTGAAATTCGACTTCAAATTAGGAAGATTGACTTTGAAAATTTACAATCAACACAAGTGACAATCGACCTCAAAGGGCTTCATTGGATGTATACCGACGATATCTGACAAAGTTAGATGCAAACTCCCTCAAATATATAAGAAATGTTGAAATTCGACTTCAAATTAGGAAGATTGACTTTGAAAATTTACAATCAACACAAGTGACACACGACCTCAAAAGGCAACAATGGATGTAAATCGACCATATCTGACAAAGTTAGATGCGAACTCACTCAAATATATAAGAAATGCTGAAATTCGACTTCAAATTAGGAAGAGAGACTTTGAAAATTTACAACCAACAAAAAGTGACAATCGACTTCAATGGGCTTCAATGGATGTCAATCGACGATATCTGACAAAGTTAGATGCAAACTCACTCAAATATATAAGAAATGTTCAAATTCGACTTCAAAATAGGAAGATTGACTTTGAAAATTTCCAATCAACACAAAGTGACAATCGATCTCAATGGGCTTCAATGGATATAAATCTTCTATATCGGACAAAGTTAGATGCAAACTCACTAAAATATATAAAAAATGCTGAAATTCGACTTCAAATTAGAAAGAGAGACTTTGAAAATTTTCAATCAACAAAAAGTGACAATCGACTTCAATTGGCTTCAATGGATGTTAATCGACGATATCTGAAAAAGTTAAATGCAAACTCACTCAAATATGTAAGAAATGCTGAAATTCGACTTCAAATTAGGAAGATAGACTTGAAAAGTTACAATCAACAAAAAGTGACAATCGACTTCAATGGGCTTCAATGGATGTCAATCGACGATATCTGACAAAGTTAGATGCGAACTGACTCAAATATATAAGAAATGTTGAAATTAGACTTCAAATTAGGAAGATTGACTTTGAAAATTTTCAATCAACAAAAAGTGACAATCGACTTCAATGGGCTTCAATGGATGGTAATCGACGATATCTGACAAAGATAGATGCGAACTCACTCAAATATATAAGAAATGCTGAAATTCGACTTCAAATTAGGAAGAGAGACTTTGAAAATTTACAATCAACAAAAAGTGACAATCGACTTCAATGGGCTTCAATGGATGTTAATCGACGATATCTGACAAAGTTAGATGCAAACTCACTCAAATATATAAGAAATGCTGAAATTCGACTTCAAATTAGGAAGAGAGACTTTGGAAATTTACAATCAACAGAAAGTGACAATCGACTTCAATGGGCTTCAATGGATGGTAATCGACGATATCTGACAAAGTTAGATGCAAACTCACTCAAATATATGAGAAATGTTGAAATTCGACTCCAAATTAGGAAGATTGACTTTGAAAATTTACAATCAACACAAGTGACAATCGACCTCAAAGGGCTTCATTGGATGTATACCGACGATATCTGACAAAGTTAGATGCAAACTCCCTCAAATATATAAGAAATGTTGAAATTCGACTTCAAATTAGGGAGATTGACTTTGAAAATTTACAATCAACACAAGTGACACACGACCTCAAAAGGCAACAATGGATGTAAATCGACGATATCTGACAAAGTTAGATGCGAACTCACTCAAATATATAAGAAATGCTGAAATTCGACTTCAAATTAGGAAGAGAGACTTTGAAAATTTACAATCAACAAAAAGTGACAATCGACTTCAATGGGCTTCAATGGATGTTAATCGACGATATCTGACAAAGTTAGATGCAAACTCACTCAAATATATAAGAAATGCTGAAATTCGACTTCAAATTAGGAAGAGAGACTTTGAAAATTTACAATCAACAGAAAGTGACAATCGACTTCAATGGGCTTCAATGGATGGTAATCGACGATATCTGACAAAGTTAGATGCGAACTCACTCAAATATGTAAGAAATGCTGAAATTCGACTTCAAATTAGGAAGATAGACTTTGAAAATTTACAATCAACAAAAAGTGACAATCGACTTCAATGGGCTTCAATGGATGTCAATCGACGATATCTGACAAAGTTAGATGCAAACTCACTCAAATATATAAGAAATGTTCAAATTCGACTTCAAAATAGGAAGATTGACTTTGAAAATTTCCAATCAACACAAAGTGACAATCGATCTCAATGGGCTTCAATGGATATAAATCTTCTATATCGGACAAAGTTAGATGCAAACTCACTAAAATATATAAAAAATGCTGAAATTCGACTTCAAATTAGAAAGAGAGACTTTGAAAATTTTCAATCAACAAAAAGTGACAATCGACTTCAATTGGCTTCAATGGATGTTAATCGACGATATCTGAAAAAGTTAAATGCAAACTCACTCAAATATGTAAGAAATGCTGAAATTCGACTTCAAATTAGGAAGATAGACTTGAAAAGTTACAATCAACAAAAAGTGACAATCGACTTCAATGGGCTTCAATGGATGTCAATCGACGATATCTGACAAAGTTAGATGCGAACTGACTCAAATATATAAGAAATGTTGAAATTAGACTTCAAATTAGGAAGATTGACTTTGAAAATTTCCAATCAACACAAAGTGACAATCGATCTCAATGGGCTTCAATAAATATAAATCTTCTATATCGGACAAAGTTAGATGCAAACTCACTAAAATATATAAAAAATGCTGAAATTCGACTTCAAATTAGAAAGAGAGACTTTGAAAATTTTCAATCAACAAAAAGTGACAATCGACTTCAATTGGCTTCAATGGATGGTAATCGACGATATCTGACAAAGTTAGATGCAAACTCACTCAAATATGTAAGAAATGCTGAAATTCGACTTCAAATTAGGAAGATAGACTTTGAAAATTTACAATCAACAAAAAGTGACAATCGACTTCAATGGGCTTCAATGGATGTCAATCGACGATATCTGACAAAGTTAGATGCAAACTCACTCAAATATATAAGAAATGTTCAAATTCGACTTCAAAATAGGAAGATTGACTTTGAAAATTTCCAATCAACACAAAGTGACAATCGATCTCAATGGGCTTCAATGGATATAAATCTTCTATATCGGACAAAGTTAGATGCAAACTCACTAAAATATATAAAAAATGCTGAAATTCGACATCAAATTAGAAAGAGAGACTTTGAAAATTTTCAATCAACAAAAAGTGACAATCGACTTCAATTGGCTTCAATGGATGTTAATCGACGATATCTGAAAAAGTTAAATGCAAACTCACTCAAATATGTAAGAAATGCTGAAATTCGACTTCAAATTAGGAAGATAGACTTGAAAAGTTACAATCAACAAAAAGTGACAATCGACTTCAATGGGCTTCAATGGATGTCAATCGACGATATCTGACAAAGTTAGATGCGAACTGACTCAAATATATAAGAAATGTTGAAATTAGACTTCAAATTAGGAAGATTGACTTTGAAAATTTTCAATCAACAAAAAGTGACAATCGACTTCAATGAGCTTCAATGTATTTGAACGACGATATCTGACAAAGTTAGATGCAAACTCACTCAAATATATGAGAAATGTTGAAATTCGACTTCAAATTGGGAAGATTGACTTTGAAAATTTACGATCAACACAAGTGACAATCGACCTCAAAGGGCTTCATTGGATGTATACCGACGATATCTGACAAAGTTAGATGCAAACTCCCTCAAATATATAAGAAATGTTGAAATTCGACTTCAAATTAGGAAGATTGACTCTGAAAATTTACAATCAACACAAGTGACACACGACCTCAAAAGGCGACAATGGATGTAAATCGACGATATCTGACAAAGTTAGATGCGAACTCACTCAAATATATAAGAAATGCTGAAATTCGACTTCAAATTAGGAAGAGAGACTTTGAAAATTTACAATTAACAAAAAGTGACAATCGACTTCAATGGGCTTCAATGGATGTTAATCGACGATATCTGACAAAGTTAGATGCAAACTCACTCAAATATATAAGAAATGCTGAAATTCGACTTCAAATTAGGAAGAGAGACTTTGAAAATTTACAATCAACAAAAAGTGACAATCGACTTCAATGGGCTTCAATGGATGGTAATCGACGATATCTGACAAAGTTAGATGCAAACTCACTCAAATATGTAAGGAATGCTGAAATTCGACTTCAAATTAGGAAGATAGACTTTGAAAATTTACAATCAACAAAAAGTGACAATCGACTTCAATGGGCTTCAATGGATGTCAATCGACGATATCTGACAAAGTTAGATGCAAACTCACTCAAATATATAAGAAATGTTCAAATTCGACTTCAAATTAGGAAGATTGACTTTGAAAATTTCCAATCAACACAAAGTGACAATCGATCTCAATGGGCTTCAATGGATATAAATCTTCTATATCGGACAAAGTTAGATGCAAACTCACTAAAATATATAAAAAATGTTGAAATTCGACTTCAAATTAGGAAGAGAGACTTTGAAAATTTTCAATCAACAAAAAGTGACAATCGACTTCAATTGGCTTCAATGGATGTTAATCGACGATATCTGAAAAAGTTAAATGCAAACTCACTCAAATATGTAAGAAATGCTGAAATTCGACTTCAAATTAGGAAGATAGACTTGAAAAGTTACAATCAACAAAAAGTGACAATCGACTTCAATGGGCTTCAATGGATGTCAATCGACGATATCTGACAAAGTTAGATGCGAACTGACTCAAATATATAAGAAATGTTGAAATTAGACTTCAAATTAGGAAGATTGACTTTGAAAATTTTCAATCAACAAAAAGTGACAATCGACTTCAATGAGCTTCAATGTATTTAAACGACGATATCTGACAAAGTTAGATGCAAACTCACTCAAATATATGAGAAATGTTGAAATTCGACTCCAAATTGGGAAGATTGACTTTGAAAATTTACAATCAACACAAGTGACACACGACCTCAAAAGGCGACAATGGATGTAATTCGACGATATCTGACAAAGTTAGATGCGAACTCACTCAAATATATAAGAAATGCTGAAATTCGACTTCAAATTAGGAAGAGAGACTTTGAAAATTTACAATCAACAAAAAGTGACAATCGACTTCAATGGGCTTCAATGGATGTTAATCGACGATATCTGACAAAGTTAGATGCAAACTCACTCAAATATATAAGAAATGCTGAAATTCGACTTCAAATTAGGAAGAGAGACTTTGGAAATTTACAATCAACAGAAAGTGACAATCGACTTCAATGGGCTTCAATGGATGGTAATCGACGATATCTGACAAAGTTAGATGCAAACTCACTCAAATATATGAGAAATGTTGAAATTCGACTCCAAATTAGGAAGATTGACTTTGAAAATTTACAATCAACACAAGTGACAATCGACCTCAAAGGGCTTCATTGGATGTATACCGACGATATCTGACAAAGTTAGATGCAAACTCCCTCAAATATATAAGAAATGTTGAAATTCGACTTCAAATTAGGGAGATTGACTTTGAAAATTTACAATCAACACAAGTGACACACGACCTCAAAAGGCAACAATGAGTGTAAATCGACGATATCTGACAAAGTTAGATGCGAACTCACTCAAATATATAAGAAATGCTGAAATTCGACTTCAAATTAGGAAGAGAGACTTTGAAAATTTACAATCAACAAAAAGTGACAATCGACTTCAATGGGCTTCAATGGATGTTAATCGACGATATCTGACAAAGTTAGATGCAAACTCACTCAAATATATAAGAAATGCTGAAATTCGACTTCAAATTAGGAAGAGAGACTTTGAAAATTTACAATCAACAGAAAGTGACAATCGACTTCAATGGGCTTCAATGGATGGTAATCGACGATATCTGACAAAGTTAGATGCGAACTCACTCAAATATGTAAGAAATGCTGAAATTCGACTTCAAATTAGGAAGATAGACTTTGAAAATTTACAATCAACAAAAAGTGACAATCGACTTCAATGGGCTTCAATGGATGTCAATCGACGATATCTGACAAAGTTAGATGCAAACTCACTCAAATATATAAGAAATGTTCAAATTCGACTTCAAAATAGGAAGATTGACTTTGAAAATTTCCAATCAACACAAAGTGACAATCGATCTCAATGGGCTTCAATAAATATAAATCTTCTATATCGGACAAAGTTAGATGCAAACTCACTAAAATATATAAAAAATGCTGAAATTCGACTTCAAATTAGAAAGAGAGACTTTGAAAATTTTCAATCAACAAAAAGTGACAATCGACTTCAATTGGCTTCAATGGATGGTAATCGACGATATCTGACAAAGTTAGATGCAAACTCACTCAAATATGTAAGAAATGCTGAAATTCGACTTCAAATTAGGAAGATAGACTTTGAAAATTTACAATCAACAAAAAGTGACAATCGACTTCAATGGGCTTCAATGGATGTCATTCGACGATATCTGACAAAGTTAGATGCAAACTCACTCAAATATATAAGAAATGTTCAAATTCGACTTCAAAATAGGAAGATTGACTTTGAAAATTTCCAATCAACACAAAGTGACAATCGATCTCAATGGGCTTCAATAAATATAAATCTTCTATATCGGACAAAGTTAGATGCAAACTCACTAAAATATATAAAAAATGCTGAAATTCGACTTCAAATTAGAAAGAGAGACTTTGAAAATTTTCAATCAACAAAAAGTGACAATCGACTTCAATTGGCTTCAATGGATGGTAATCGACGATATCTGACAAAGTTAGATGCAAACTCACTCAAATATGTAAGAAATGCTGAAATTCGACTTCAAATTAGGAAGATAGACTTTGAAAATTTACAATCAACAAAAAGTGACAATCGACTTCAATGGGCTTCAATGGATGTCATTCGACGATATCTGACAAAGTTAGATGCAAACTCACTCAAATATATAAGAAATGTTCAAATTCGACTTCAAAATAGGAAGATTGACTTTGAAAATTTCCAATCAACACAAAGTGACAATCGATCTCAATGGGCTTCAATGGATATAAATCTTCTATATCGGACAAAGTTAGATGCAAACTCACTAAAATATATAAAAAATGCTGAAATTCGACATCAAATTAGAAAGAGAGACTTTGAAAATTTTCAATCAACAAAAAGTGACAATCGACTTCAATTGGCTTCAATGGATGTTAATCGACGATATCTGAAAAAGTTAAATGCAAACTCACTCAAATATGTAAGAAATGCTGAAATTCGACTTCAAATTAGGAAGATAGACTTGAAAAGTTACAATCAACAAAAAGTGACAATCGACTTCAATGGGCTTCAATGGATGTCAATCGACGATATCTGACAAAGTTAGATGCGAACTGACTCAAATATATAAGAAATGTTGAAATTAGACTTCAAATTAGGAAGATTGACTTTGAAAATTTTCAATCAACAAAAAGTGACAATCGACTTCAATGAGCTTCAATGTATTTGAACGACGATATCTGACAAAGTTAGATGCAAACTCACTCAAATATATGAGAAATGTTGAAATTCGACTCCAAATTGGGAAGATTGACTTTGAAAATTTACGATCAACACAAGTGACAATCGACCTCAAAGGGCTTCATTGGATGTATACCGACGATATCTGACAAAGTTAGTAGCAAACTCCCTCAAATATATAAGAAATGTTGAAATTCGACTTCAAATTAGGAAGATTGACTTTGAAAATTTACAATCAACACAAGTGACACACGACCTCAAAAGGCGACAATGGATGTAAATCGACGATATCTGACAAAGTTAGATGCGAACTCACTCAAATATATAAGAAATGCTGAAATTCGACTTCAAATTAGGAAGAGAGACTTTGAAAATTTACAATCAACAAAAAGTGACAATCGACTTCAATGGGCTTCAATGGATGTTAATCGACGATATCTGACAAAGTTAGATGCAAACTCACTCAAATATATAAGAAATGCTGAAATTCGACTTCAAATTAGGAAGAGAGACTTTGAAAATTTACAATCAACAAAAAGTGACAATCGACTTCAATGGGCTTCAATGGATGGTAATCGACGATATCTGACAAAGTTAGATGCAAACTCCCTCAAATATATAAGAAATGTTGAAATTCGACTTCAAATTAGGGAGATTGACTTTGAAAATTTACAATCAACACAAGTGACACACGACCTCAAAAGGCAACAATGGATGTAAATCGACGATATCTGACAAAGTTAGATGCGAACTCACTCAAATATATAAGAAATGCTGAAATTCGACTTCAAATTAGGAAGAGAGACTTTGAAAATTTACAATCAACAAAAAGTGACAATCGACTTCAATGGGCTTCAATGGATGTTAATCGACGATATCTGACAAAGTTAGATGCAAACTCACTCAAATATATAAGAAATGCTGAAATTCGACTTCAAATTAGGAAGAGAGACTTTGAAAATTTACAATCAACAAAAAGTGACAATCGACTTCAATGGGCTTCAATGGATGTCAATCGACGATATCTGACAAAGTTAGATGCAAACTCCCTCAAATATATAAGAAATGTTGAAATTCGACTTCAAATTAGGGAGATTGACTTTGAAAATTTACAATCAACACAAGTGACACACGACCTCAAAAGGCAACAATGGATGTAAATCGACGATATCTGACAAAGTTAGATGCGAACTCACTCAAATATATAAGAAATGCTGAAATTCGACTTCAAATTAGGAAGAGAGACTTTGAAAATTTACAATCAACAAAAAGTGACAATCGACTTCAATGGGCTTCAATGGATGTTAATCGACGATATCTGACAAAGTTAGATGCAAACTCACTC
The DNA here is from genome assembly GCF_026250575.1 of Diorhabda carinulata. NCBI lineage: Eukaryota > Metazoa > Arthropoda > Insecta > Coleoptera > Chrysomelidae > Diorhabda > Diorhabda carinulata. The sequence goes on from NC_079461.1 coordinate 18,460,326, forward strand.
AAATATATAAGAAATGCTGAAATTCGACTTCAAATTAGGAAGAGAGACTTTGAAAATTTACAATCAACAGAAAGTGACAATCGACTTCAATGGGCTTCAATGGATGGTAATCGACGATATCTGACAAAGTTAGATGCGAACTCACTCAAATATGTAAGAAATGCTGAAATTCGACTTCAAATTAGGAAGATAGACTTTGAAAATTTACAATCAACAAAAAGTGACAATCGACTTCAATGGGCTTCAATGGATGTCAATCGACGATATCTGACAAAGTTAGATGCAAACTCACTCAAATATATAAGAAATGTTCAAATTCGACTTCAAAATAGGAAGATTGACTTTGAAAATTTCCAATCAACACAAAGTGACAATCGATCTCAATGGGCTTCAATGGATATAAATCTTCTATATCGGACAAAGTTAGATGCAAACTCACTAAAATATATAAAAAATGCTGAAATTCGACTTCAAATTAGAAAGAGAGACTTTGAAAATTTTCAATCAACAAAAAGTGACAATCGACTTCAATTGGCTTCAATGGATGTTAATCGACGATATCTGAAAAAGTTAAATGCAAACTCACTCAAATATGTAAGAAATGCTGAAATTCGACTTCAAATTAGGAAGATAGACTTGAAAAGTTACAATCAACAAAAAGTGACAATCGACTTCAATGGGCTTCAATGGATGTCAATCGACGATATCTGACAAAGTTAGATGCGAACTGACTCAAATATATAAGAAATGTTGAAATTAGACTTCAAATTAGGAAGATTGACTTTGAAAATTTCCAATCAACACAAAGTGACAATCGATCTCAATGGGCTTCAATAAATATAAATCTTCTATATCGGACAAAGTTAGATGCAAACTCACTAAAATATATAAAAAATGCTGAAATTCGACTTCAAATTAGAAAGAGAGACTTTGAAAATTTTCAATCAACAAAAAGTGACAATCGACTTCAATTGGCTTCAATGGATGGTAATCGACGATATCTGACAAAGTTAGATGCAAACTCACTCAAATATGTAAGAAATGCTGAAATTCGACTTCAAATTAGGAAGATAGACTTTGAAAATTTACAATCAACAAAAAGTGACAATCGACTTCAATGGGCTTCAATGGATGTCAATCGACGATATCTGACAAAGTTAGATGCAAACTCACTCAAATATATAAGAAATGTTCAAATTCGACTTCAAAATAGGAAGATTGACTTTGAAAATTTCCAATCAACACAAAGTGACAATCGATCTCAATGGGCTTCAATGGATATAAATCTTCTATATCGGACAAAGTTAGATGCAAACTCACTAAAATATATAAAAAATGCTGAAATTCGACATCAAATTAGAAAGAGAGACTTTGAAAATTTTCAATCAACAAAAAGTGACAATCGACTTCAATTGGCTTCAATGGATGTTAATCGACGATATCTGAAAAAGTTAAATGCAAACTCACTCAAATATGTAAGAAATGCTGAAATTCGACTTCAAATTAGGAAGATAGACTTGAAAAGTTACAATCAACAAAAAGTGACAATCGACTTCAATGGGCTTCAATGGATGTCAATCGACGATATCTGACAAAGTTAGATGCGAACTGACTCAAATATATAAGAAATGTTGAAATTAGACTTCAAATTAGGAAGATTGACTTTGAAAATTTTCAATCAACAAAAAGTGACAATCGACTTCAATGAGCTTCAATGTATTTGAACGACGATATCTGACAAAGTTAGATGCAAACTCACTCAAATATATGAGAAATGTTGAAATTCGACTTCAAATTGGGAAGATTGACTTTGAAAATTTACGATCAACACAAGTGACAATCGACCTCAAAGGGCTTCATTGGATGTATACCGACGATATCTGACAAAGTTAGATGCAAACTCCCTCAAATATATAAGAAATGTTGAAATTCGACTTCAAATTAGGAAGATTGACTCTGAAAATTTACAATCAACACAAGTGACACACGACCTCAAAAGGCGACAATGGATGTAAATCGACGATATCTGACAAAGTTAGATGCGAACTCACTCAAATATATAAGAAATGCTGAAATTCGACTTCAAATTAGGAAGAGAGACTTTGAAAATTTACAATTAACAAAAAGTGACAATCGACTTCAATGGGCTTCAATGGATGTTAATCGACGATATCTGACAAAGTTAGATGCAAACTCACTCAAATATATAAGAAATGCTGAAATTCGACTTCAAATTAGGAAGAGAGACTTTGAAAATTTACAATCAACAAAAAGTGACAATCGACTTCAATGGGCTTCAATGGATGGTAATCGACGATATCTGACAAAGTTAGATGCAAACTCACTCAAATATGTAAGGAATGCTGAAATTCGACTTCAAATTAGGAAGATAGACTTTGAAAATTTACAATCAACAAAAAGTGACAATCGACTTCAATGGGCTTCAATGGATGTCAATCGACGATATCTGACAAAGTTAGATGCAAACTCACTCAAATATATAAGAAATGTTCAAATTCGACTTCAAATTAGGAAGATTGACTTTGAAAATTTCCAATCAACACAAAGTGACAATCGATCTCAATGGGCTTCAATGGATATAAATCTTCTATATCGGACAAAGTTAGATGCAAACTCACTAAAATATATAAAAAATGTTGAAATTCGACTTCAAATTAGGAAGAGAGACTTTGAAAATTTTCAATCAACAAAAAGTGACAATCGACTTCAATTGGCTTCAATGGATGTTAATCGACGATATCTGAAAAAGTTAAATGCAAACTCACTCAAATATGTAAGAAATGCTGAAATTCGACTTCAAATTAGGAAGATAGACTTGAAAAGTTACAATCAACAAAAAGTGACAATCGACTTCAATGGGCTTCAATGGATGTCAATCGACGATATCTGACAAAGTTAGATGCGAACTGACTCAAATATATAAGAAATGTTGAAATTAGACTTCAAATTAGGAAGATTGACTTTGAAAATTTTCAATCAACAAAAAGTGACAATCGACTTCAATGAGCTTCAATGTATTTAAACGACGATATCTGACAAAGTTAGATGCAAACTCACTCAAATATATGAGAAATGTTGAAATTCGACTCCAAATTGGGAAGATTGACTTTGAAAATTTACAATCAACACAAGTGACACACGACCTCAAAAGGCGACAATGGATGTAATTCGACGATATCTGACAAAGTTAGATGCGAACTCACTCAAATATATAAGAAATGCTGAAATTCGACTTCAAATTAGGAAGAGAGACTTTGAAAATTTACAATCAACAAAAAGTGACAATCGACTTCAATGGGCTTCAATGGATGTTAATCGACGATATCTGACAAAGTTAGATGCAAACTCACTCAAATATATAAGAAATGCTGAAATTCGACTTCAAATTAGGAAGAGAGACTTTGGAAATTTACAATCAACAGAAAGTGACAATCGACTTCAATGGGCTTCAATGGATGGTAATCGACGATATCTGACAAAGTTAGATGCAAACTCACTCAAATATATGAGAAATGTTGAAATTCGACTCCAAATTAGGAAGATTGACTTTGAAAATTTACAATCAACACAAGTGACAATCGACCTCAAAGGGCTTCATTGGATGTATACCGACGATATCTGACAAAGTTAGATGCAAACTCCCTCAAATATATAAGAAATGTTGAAATTCGACTTCAAATTAGGGAGATTGACTTTGAAAATTTACAATCAACACAAGTGACACACGACCTCAAAAGGCAACAATGAGTGTAAATCGACGATATCTGACAAAGTTAGATGCGAACTCACTCAAATATATAAGAAATGCTGAAATTCGACTTCAAATTAGGAAGAGAGACTTTGAAAATTTACAATCAACAAAAAGTGACAATCGACTTCAATGGGCTTCAATGGATGTTAATCGACGATATCTGACAAAGTTAGATGCAAACTCACTCAAATATATAAGAAATGCTGAAATTCGACTTCAAATTAGGAAGAGAGACTTTGAAAATTTACAATCAACAGAAAGTGACAATCGACTTCAATGGGCTTCAATGGATGGTAATCGACGATATCTGACAAAGTTAGATGCGAACTCACTCAAATATGTAAGAAATGCTGAAATTCGACTTCAAATTAGGAAGATAGACTTTGAAAATTTACAATCAACAAAAAGTGACAATCGACTTCAATGGGCTTCAATGGATGTCAATCGACGATATCTGACAAAGTTAGATGCAAACTCACTCAAATATATAAGAAATGTTCAAATTCGACTTCAAAATAGGAAGATTGACTTTGAAAATTTCCAATCAACACAAAGTGACAATCGATCTCAATGGGCTTCAATAAATATAAATCTTCTATATCGGACAAAGTTAGATGCAAACTCACTAAAATATATAAAAAATGCTGAAATTCGACTTCAAATTAGAAAGAGAGACTTTGAAAATTTTCAATCAACAAAAAGTGACAATCGACTTCAATTGGCTTCAATGGATGGTAATCGACGATATCTGACAAAGTTAGATGCAAACTCACTCAAATATGTAAGAAATGCTGAAATTCGACTTCAAATTAGGAAGATAGACTTTGAAAATTTACAATCAACAAAAAGTGACAATCGACTTCAATGGGCTTCAATGGATGTCATTCGACGATATCTGACAAAGTTAGATGCAAACTCACTCAAATATATAAGAAATGTTCAAATTCGACTTCAAAATAGGAAGATTGACTTTGAAAATTTCCAATCAACACAAAGTGACAATCGATCTCAATGGGCTTCAATAAATATAAATCTTCTATATCGGACAAAGTTAGATGCAAACTCACTAAAATATATAAAAAATGCTGAAATTCGACTTCAAATTAGAAAGAGAGACTTTGAAAATTTTCAATCAACAAAAAGTGACAATCGACTTCAATTGGCTTCAATGGATGGTAATCGACGATATCTGACAAAGTTAGATGCAAACTCACTCAAATATGTAAGAAATGCTGAAATTCGACTTCAAATTAGGAAGATAGACTTTGAAAATTTACAATCAACAAAAAGTGACAATCGACTTCAATGGGCTTCAATGGATGTCATTCGACGATATCTGACAAAGTTAGATGCAAACTCACTCAAATATATAAGAAATGTTCAAATTCGACTTCAAAATAGGAAGATTGACTTTGAAAATTTCCAATCAACACAAAGTGACAATCGATCTCAATGGGCTTCAATGGATATAAATCTTCTATATCGGACAAAGTTAGATGCAAACTCACTAAAATATATAAAAAATGCTGAAATTCGACATCAAATTAGAAAGAGAGACTTTGAAAATTTTCAATCAACAAAAAGTGACAATCGACTTCAATTGGCTTCAATGGATGTTAATCGACGATATCTGAAAAAGTTAAATGCAAACTCACTCAAATATGTAAGAAATGCTGAAATTCGACTTCAAATTAGGAAGATAGACTTGAAAAGTTACAATCAACAAAAAGTGACAATCGACTTCAATGGGCTTCAATGGATGTCAATCGACGATATCTGACAAAGTTAGATGCGAACTGACTCAAATATATAAGAAATGTTGAAATTAGACTTCAAATTAGGAAGATTGACTTTGAAAATTTTCAATCAACAAAAAGTGACAATCGACTTCAATGAGCTTCAATGTATTTGAACGACGATATCTGACAAAGTTAGATGCAAACTCACTCAAATATATGAGAAATGTTGAAATTCGACTCCAAATTGGGAAGATTGACTTTGAAAATTTACGATCAACACAAGTGACAATCGACCTCAAAGGGCTTCATTGGATGTATACCGACGATATCTGACAAAGTTAGTAGCAAACTCCCTCAAATATATAAGAAATGTTGAAATTCGACTTCAAATTAGGAAGATTGACTTTGAAAATTTACAATCAACACAAGTGACACACGACCTCAAAAGGCGACAATGGATGTAAATCGACGATATCTGACAAAGTTAGATGCGAACTCACTCAAATATATAAGAAATGCTGAAATTCGACTTCAAATTAGGAAGAGAGACTTTGAAAATTTACAATCAACAAAAAGTGACAATCGACTTCAATGGGCTTCAATGGATGTTAATCGACGATATCTGACAAAGTTAGATGCAAACTCACTCAAATATATAAGAAATGCTGAAATTCGACTTCAAATTAGGAAGAGAGACTTTGAAAATTTACAATCAACAAAAAGTGACAATCGACTTCAATGGGCTTCAATGGATGGTAATCGACGATATCTGACAAAGTTAGATGCAAACTCACTCAAATATGTAAGGAATGCTGAAATTCGACTTCAAATTAGGAAGATAGACTTTGAAAATTTACAATCAACAAAAAGTGACAATCGACTTCAATGGGCTTCAATGGATGTCAATCGACGATATCTGACAAAGTTAGATGCAAACTCACTCAAATATATAAGAAATGTTCAAATTCGACTTCAAATTAGGAAGATTGACTTTGAAAATTTCCAATCAACACAAAGTGACAATCGATCTCAATGGGCTTCAATGGATATAAATCTTCTATATCGGACAAAGTTAGATGCAAACTCACCAAAATATATAAAAAATGTTGAAATTCGACTTCAAATTAGGAAGAGAGACTTTGAAAATTTTCAATCAACAAAAAGTGACAATCGACTTCAATTGGCTTCAATGGATGTTAATCGACGATATCTGAAAAAGTTAAATGCAAACTCACTCAAATATGTAAGAAATGCTGAAATTCGACTTCAAATTAGGAAGATAGACTTGAAAAGTTACAATCAACAAAAAGTGACAATCGACTTCAATGGGCTTCAATGGATGTCAATCGACGATATCTGACAAAGTTAGATGCGAACTGACTCAAATATATAAGAAATGTTGAAATTGGACTTCAAATTAGGAAGATTGACTTTGAAAATTTTCAATCAACAAAAAGTGACAATCGACTTCAATGAGCTTCAATGTATTTAAACGACGATATCTGACAAAGTTAGATGCAAACTCACTCAAATATATGAGAAATGTTGAAATTCGACTCCAAATTGGGAAGATTGACTTTGAAAATTTACAATCAACACAAGTGACACACGACCTCAAAAGGCGACAATGGATGTAATTCGACGATATCTGACAAAGTTAGATGCGAACTCACTCAAATATATAAGAAATGCTGAAATTCGACTTCAAATTAGGAAGAGAGACTTTGAAAATTTACAATCAACAAAAAGTGACAATCGACTTCAATGGGCTCCAATGGATGTTAATCGACGATATCTGACAAAGTTAGATGCAAACTCCCTCAAATATATAAGAAATGTTGAAATTCGACTTCAAATTAGGAAGATTGACTTTGAAAATTTACAATCAACACAAGTGACACACGACCTCAAAAGGCGACAATGGATGTAAATCGACGATATCTGACAAAGTTAGATGCGAACTCACTCAAATATATAAGAAATGCTGAAATTCGACTTCAAATTAGGAAGAGAGACTTTGAAAATTTACAATCAACAAAAAGTGACAATCGACTTCAATGGGCTTCAATGGATGTCAATCGACGATATCTGACAAAGTTAGATGCAAACTCACTCAAATATATAAGAAATGTTCAAATTCGACTTCAAAATAGGAAGATTGACTTTGAAAATTTCCAATCAACACAAAGTGACAATCGATCTCAATGGGCTTCAATGGATATAAATCTTCTATAATGGACAAAGTTAGATGCAAACTCACTAAAATATATAAAAAATGCTGAAATTCGACTTCAAATTAGAAAGAGAGACTTTGAAAATTTTCAATCAACAAAAAGTGACAATCGACTTCAATGGGCTTCAATGGATGTCGATCGACGATATCTGACAAAGTTAGATGCGAACTGACTCAAATATATAAGAAATGTTGAAATTAGACTTCAAATTAGGAAGATTGACTTTGAAAATTTTCAATCAACAAAAAGTGACAATCGACTTCAAGGAGCTTCAATGTATTTAAACGACGATATCTGACAAAGTTAGATGCAAACTCACTCAAATATATGAGAAATGTTGAAATTCGACTCCAAATTGGGAAGATTGACTTTGAAAATTTACAATCAACACAAGTGACACACGACCTCAAAAGGCGACAATGGATGTAAATCGACGATATCTGACAAAGTTAGATGCGAACTCACTCAAATATATAAGAAATGCTGAAATTCGACTTCAAATTAGGAAGAGAGACTTTGAAAATTTACAATCAACAAAAAGTGACAATCGACTTCAATGGGCTTCAATGGATGTTAATCGACGATATCTGACAAAGTTAGATGCAAACTCACTCAAATATATAAGAAATGCTGAAATTCGACTTCAAATTAGGAAGATTGACTTTGAAAATTTCCAATCAACACAAAGTGACAATCGATCTCAATGGGCTTCAATGGATATAAATCTTCTATATCTGACAAAATTAGATGCAAACTCACTGAAATATATAAGAAATGTTGAAATTCGACTTCAAATTAGGAAGATAGACTTTGAAAATTCACAATCAACAAAAAGTGACAATCGACTTCAATGGGCTTCAATGGATGTTGATCAACGATATCTGACAGAGTTAGATGCAAACTCACTCAAATATATAAGAAATGTTGAAATTCGACTTCAAATTAGGAAGATTGATTTTGAAAATTTTCAATCAACACAAGTGACACACGACCTCAAAAGGCTTCAATGGATGTAAATCGACGATATCTGACAAAGTTAGATGCAAACTCACTCAAATATATAAGAAATGCTGAAATTCGACTTCAAATTAGGAAGATTGACTTTGAAAATTTACAATCAACAAAAAGTGACAATCGACTTCAATGGGCTTCAATGGATGTCAATCGACGATATCTGACAAAGTTAGATGCAAACTCACTGAAATATATAAGAAATGTTGAAATTCGACTTCAAATTAGGAAGATAGACTTTGAAAATTTACAATCAACAAAAAGTGACAATCGACTTCAATGGGCTTCAATGGATGGTAATCGACGATATCTGACAAAGTTAGATGCAAACTCACTCAAATATGTAAGAAATGCTGAAATTCGACTTCAAATTAGTAAGATTGACTTTGAAAATTTTCAATCAAAAAAAGTGACAATCGACTTCAATGGGCTTCAATGGATGTTAATCGACGATATCTGACAAAGTTAGATGCAAACTCACTCAAATATATAAGAAATGCTGAAATTCGACTTCAAATTAGGAAGAGAGGCTTTGAAAATTTACAATCAACAGAAAGTGACAATCGACTTCAATGGGCTTCAATGGATGGTAATCGACGATATCTGACAAAGTTAGATGCAAACTCACTCAAATATGTAAGAAATGCTGAAATTCGACTTCAAATTAGGAAGATAGACTTTGAAAATTTACAATCAACAAAAAGTGACAATCGACCTCAAAGGGCTTCATTGGATGTATACCGACGATATCTGACAAAGTTAGATGCAAACTCACTCAAATATATAAGAAATGTTGAAATTCGACTTCAAATTAGGAAGAGAGACTTTTAAATTTTACAATCAACAAAAAGTGACAATCGACTTCAATGGGCTTCAATGGATGTTAATCGACGATATCTGACAAAGTTAGATGCAAACTCACTCAAATATATAAGAAATGTTGAAATTCGACTTCAAATTAGGAAGATTGACTTTCAAAATTTTCAATCAACAAAAAGTGACAATCGACTTCAATGGGCTTCAATGGATGGTAATCGACGATATCTGACAAAGTTAGATGCAAACTCACTCAAATATGTAAGAAATGCTGAAATTCGACTTCAAATTAGGAAGATAGACTTTGAAAATTTACAATCAACAAAAAGTGACAATCGACTTCAATGGGCTTCAATGGATGTCAATCGACGATATCTGACAAAGTTAGATGCAAACTCACTCAAATATATAAGAAATGTTGAAATTCGACTTCAAATTAGGAAGATTGACTTTGAAAATTTCCAATCAACACAAAGTGACAATCGATCTCAATGGGCTTCAATGGATATAAATCTTCTATATCTGACAAAATTAGATGCAAACTCACTGAAATATATAAGAAATGTTGAAATTCGACTTCAAATTAGGAAGATAGACTTTGAAAATTTACAATCAACAAAAAGTGACAATCGACTTCAATGGGCTTCAATGGATGTTAATCAACGATATCTGACAAAGTTAGATGCAAACTCACTCAAATATATAAGAAATGTTGAAATTCGACTTCAAATTAGGAAGATTGTCTTTAAAAATTTTCAATCAACAAAAAGTGACAATCGACTTCAATGGGCTTCAATGGATGTTAATCGACGATATCTGACAAAGTTAGATGCAAACTCACTCAAATATATAAGAAATGTTGAAATTCGACTTCAAATTAGGAAGAGAGACTTTGAAAATTTTCAATCAACAAAAAGTGACAATCGACTTCAATTGGCTTCAATGGATGTTAATCGACGATATCTGAAAAAGTTAAATGCAAACTCACTCAAATAGGTAAGAAATGCTGAAATTCGACTTCAAATTAGAAAGATAGACTTGAAAATTTACAATCAACAAAAAGTGACAATCGACTTCAATGGGCTTCAATGGATGTCAATCGACGATATCTGACAAAGTTAGATGCAAACTCACTGAAATATATAAGAAATGTTGAAATTCGACTTCAAATTAGGAAGATAGACTTTGAAAATTTACAATCAACAAAAAGTGACAATCGACTTCAATGGGCTTCAATGGATGTTAATCAACGATATCTGACAAAGTTAGATGCGAACTCACTCAAATATATAAGAAATGTTGAAATTCGACTTCAAATTAGGAAGATAGACTTTGAAAATTTTCAATCAACAAAAAGTGACAATCGACTTCAATGGGCTTCAATGGATGTTAATCGACGTTATCTGACAAAGTTAGATGCGAACTCACTCAAATATATAAGAAATGTTGAAATTCGACTTCAAATTAGGAAGATTGACTTTGAAAATTTCCAATCAACACAAAGTGACAATCGATCTCAATGGGCTTCAATGGATATAAATCTTCTATATCTGACAAAATTAGATGCAAACTCACTGAAATATATAAGAAATGTTGAAATTCGACTTCAAATTAGGAAGATTGTCTTTAAAAATTTTCAATCAACAAAAAGTGACAATCGACTTCAATGGGCTTCAATGGAAGTTAAACAACGATATCTGACAAAGTTAGATGCAAACTCACTCAAATATATAAGAAATGTTGAAATTCGACTTCAAATTAGGAAGATTGTCTTTAAAAATTTTCAATCAACAAAAAGTGACAATCGACTTCAATGGGCTTCAATGGATGTTAATCGACGATATCTGACAAAGTTAGATGCAAACTCACTCAAATATATAAGAAATGTTGAAATTCGACTTCAAATTAGGAAGATTGACTTTGAAAATTTACAATCAACACAAGTGACACACGACCTCAAAGGGCTTCAATGGATGTTAATCGACGATATCTGACAAAGTTAGATGCAAACTCACTCAAATATATAAAAAATGCTGAAATTCGACTTCAAATTAGGAAGAGAGACTTTGAAAATTTTCAATCAACAAAAAGTGACAATCGACTTCAATTGGCTTCAATGGATGTTAATCGACGATATCTGAAAAAGTTAAATGCAAACTCACTCAAATATGTAAGAAATGCTGAAATTCGACTTCAAATTAGGAAGATAGACTTGAAAAGTTACAATCAACAAAAAGTGACAATCGATCTCAATGGGCTTCAATGGATATAAATCTTCTATATCGGACAAAGTTAGATGCAAACTCACTAAAATATATAAAAAATGCTGAAATTCGACTTCAAATTAGGAAGAGAGACTTTGAAAATTTACAATCAACAAAAAGTGACAATCGACTTCAATGGGCTTCAATGGATGGTAATCGACGATATCTGAAAAAGTTAAATGCAAACTCACTCAAATATGTAAGAAATGCTGAAATTCGACTTCAAATTAGGAAGATAGACTTGAAAATTTACAATCAACAAAAAGTGACAATCGACTTCAATGGGCTTCAATGGATGTCAATCGACGATATCTGACAAAGTTAGATGCAAACTCACTCAAATATATAAGAAATGTTGAAATTCGACTTCAAATTAGGAAGATTGACTTTGAGAATTTTCAATCAACAAAAAGTGACAATCGACTTCAATGGGCTTCAATGGATGACAATCGACTTCAATTGGCTTCAATGGATGTTAATCGACGATATCTGAAAAAGTTAAATGCAAACTCACTCAAATATGTAAGAAATGCTGAAATTCGACTTCAAATTAGGAAGATAGACTTGAAAATTTACAATCAACAAAAAGTGACAATCGACTTCAATGGGCTTCAATGGATGTCAATCGACGATATCTGACAAAGTTAGATGCAAACTCACTCAAATATATAAGAAATGTTGAAATTCGACTTCAAATTAGGAAGATTGACTTTGAGAATTTTCAATCAACAAAAAGTGACAATCGACTTCAATGGGCTTCAATGGATGACAATCGACTTCAATGGGCTTCAATGGATGTCAATCGACGATATCTGACAAAGTTAGATGCGAACTGACTCAAATATATAAGAAATGTTGAAATTAGACTTCAAATTAGGAAGATTGACTTTGAAAATTTTCAATCAACAAAAAGTGACAATCGACTTCAATGAGCTCCAATGTATTTAAACGACGATATCTGACAAATTTAGATGCAAACTCACTCAAATATATGAGAAATGTTGAAATTCGACTCCAAATTGGGAAGATTGACTTTGAAAATTTACAATCAACACAAGTGACAATCGACCTCAAAGGGCTTCATTGGATGTATACCGACGATATCTGACAAAGTTAGATGCAAACTCCCTCAAATATATAAGAAATGTTGAAATTCGACTTCAAATTAGGAAGATTGACTTTGAAAATTTACAATCAACACAAGTGACACACGACCTCAAAAGGCGACAATGGATGTAAATCGACGATATCTGACAAAGTTAGATGCGAACTCACTCAAATATATAAGAAATGCTGAAATTCGACTTCAAATTAGGAAGAGAGACTTTGAAAATTTACAATCAACAAAAAGTGACAATCGACTTCAATGGGCTTCAATGGATGGTAATCGACGATATCTGACAAAGTTAGATGCAAACTCACTCAAATATGTAAGAAATGCTGAAATTCGACTTCAAATTAGGAAGATAGACTTTGAAAATTTACAATCAACAAAAAGTGACAATCGACTTCAATGGGCTTCAATGGATGTCAATCGACGATATCTGACAAAGTTAGATGCAAACTCACTCAAATATATAAGAAATGTTCAAATTCGACTTCAAATTAGGAAGATTGACTTTAAAAATTTACAATCAACACAAGTGACACACGACCTCAAAAGGCGACAATGGATGTAAATCGACGATATCTGACAAAGTTAGATGCGAACTCACTCAAATATATAAGAAATGCTGAAATTCGACTTCAAATTAGGAAGAGAGACTTTGAAAATTTACAATCAACAGAAAGTGACAATCGACTTCAATGGGCTTCAATGGATGGTAATCGACGATATCTGACAAAGTTAGATGCAAACTCACTCAAATATGTAAGAAATGCTGAAATTCGACTTCAAATTAGGAAGATAGACTTTGAAAATTTTCAATCAACAAAAAGTGACAATCGACTTCAATGGGCTTCAATGGATGTTAATCAACGATATCTGACAAAGTTAGATGCAAACTCACTCAAATATATAAGAAATGTTGAAATTCGACTTCAAATTAGGAAGATTGTCTTTAAAAATTTTCAATCAACAAAAAGTGACAATCGACTTCAATGGGCTTCAATGGATGTTAATCGACGATATCTGACAAAGTTAGATGCAAACTCACTCAAATATATAAGAAATGTTGAAATTCGACTTCAAATTAGGAAGATAGACATTGAAAATTTTCAATCAACAAAAAGTGACAATCGACTTCAATGAGCTTCAATGGATGTTAATCGACGATATCTGACAAAGTTAGATGCAAACTCACTCAAATATATAAGAAATGTTGAAATTCGACTTCAAATTAGGAAGATTGACTTTGAAAATTTTCAATCAACAAAAAGTAACAATCGACTTCAATGAGCTTCAATGGATGTTAATCGACGATATCTGACAAAGTTAGATGCAAACTCACTCAAATATATAAGAAATGTTGAAATTCGACTTCAAATTAGGAAGATTGACTTTGAAAATTTTCAATTAACAAAAAGTAACAATCGACTTCAATGGGCTTCAATGGATGACAATCGACTTCAATGGGCTTCAATGGATGTTAATCGACGATATCTGACAAAGTTAGATGCGAACTGACTCAAATATATAAGAAATGTTGAAATTAGACTTTAAATTAGGAAGATTGACTTTGAAAATTTTCAATCAACAAAAAGTGACAATCGACTTCAATGAGCTTCAATGTATTTAAACGACGATATCTGACAAATTTAGATGCAAACTCACTCAAATATATGAGAAATGTTGAAATTCGACTCCAAATTGGGAAGATTGACTTTGAAAATTTACAATCAACACAAGTGACAATCGACCTCAAAGGGCTTCATTGGATGTATACCGACGATATCTGACAAAGTTAGATGCAAACTCCCTCAAATATATAAGAAATGTTGAAATTCGACTTCAAATTGGGAAGATTGACTTTGAAAACTCACAATCAATACAAGTGACACACGACCTCAAAAGGCGACAATGGATGTAAATCGACGATATCTGACAAAGTTAGATGCGAACTCACTCAAATATATAAGAAATGCTGAAATTCGACTTCAAATTAGGAAGAGAGACTTTGAAAATTTACAATCAACAAAAAGTGACAATCGACTTCAATGGGCTTCAATGGATGGTAATCGACGATATCTGACAAAGTTAGATGCAAACTCACTCAAATATGTAAGAAATGCTGAAATTCGACTTCAAATTAGGAAGATAGACTTGAAAAGTTACAATCAACATAAAGTGACAATCGACTTCAATGGGCTTCAATGGATGTCAATCTACGATATCTGACAAAGTTAGATGCGAACTGACTCAAATATATAAGAAATGTTGAAATTAGACTTCAAATTAGGAAGATTGACTTTGAAAATTTTCAATCAACAAAAAGTGACAATCGACTTCAATGAGCTTCAATGTATTTAAACGACGATATCTGACAAATTTAGATGCAAACTCACTCAAATATATGAGAAATGTTGAAATTCGACTCCAAATTGGGAAGATTGACTTTGAAAATTTACAATCAACACAAGTGACAATCAACCTCAAAGGGCTTCATTGGATGTATACCGACGATATCTGACAAAGTTAGATGCAAACTCCCTCAAATATATAAGAAATGTTGAAATTCGACTTCAAATTAGGAAGATTGACTTTGAAAATTTACAATCAACACAAGTGACACACGACCTCAAAAGGCGACAATAGATGTAAATCGACGATATCTGACAAAGTTAGATGCGAACTCACTCAAATATATAAGAAATGCTGAAATTCGACTTCAAATTAGGAAGAGAGACTTTGAAAATTTACAATCAACAAAAAGTGACAATCGACTTCAATGGGCTTCAATGGATGGTAATCGACGATATCTGACAAAGTTAGATGCGAACTGACTCAAATATATAAGAAATGTTGAAATTAGACTTTAAATTAGGAAGATTGACTTTGAAAATTTTCAATCAACAAAAAGTGACAATCGACTTCAATGAGCTTCAATGTATTTAAACGACGATATCTGACAAATTTAGATGCAAACTCACTCAAATATATGAGAAATGTTGAAATTCGACTCCAAATTGGGAAGATTGACTTTGAAAATTTACAATCAACACAAGTGACAATCGACCTCAAAGGGCTTCATTGGATGTATACCGACGATATCTGACAAAGTTAGATGCAAACTCCCTCAAATATATAAGAAATGTTGAAATTCGACTTCAAATTGGGAAGATTGACTTTGAAAACTCACAATCAATACAAGTGACACACGACCTCAAAAGGCGACAATGGATGTAAATCGACGATATCTGACAAAGTTAGATGCGAACTCACTCAAATATATAAGAAATGCTGAAATTCGACTTCAAATTAGGAAGAGAGACTTTGAAAATTTACAATCAACAAAAAGTGACAATCGACTTCAATGGGCTTCAATGGATGGTAATCGACGATATCTGACAAAGTTAGATGCAAACTCACTCAAATATGTAAGAAATGCTGAAATTCGACTTCAAATTAGGAAGATAGACTTGAAAAGTTACAATCAACATAAAGTGACAATCGACTTCAATGGGCTTCAATGGATGTCAATCTACGATATCTGACAAAGTTAGATGCGAACTGACTCAAATATATAAGAAATGTTGAAATTAGACTTCAAATTAGGAAGATTGACTTTGAAAATTTTCAATCAACAAAAAGTGACAATCGACTTCAATGAGCTTCAATGTATTTAAACGACGATATCTGACAAATTTAGATGCAAACTCACTCAAATATATGAGAAATGTTGAAATTCGACTCCAAATTGGGAAGATTGACTTTGAAAATTTACAATCAACACAAGTGACAATCAACCTCAAAGGGCTTCATTGGATGTATACCGACGATATCTGACAAAGTTAGATGCAAACTCCCTCAAATATATAAGAAATGTTGAAATTCGACTTCAAATTAGGAAGATTGACTTTGAAAATTTACAATCAACACAAGTGACACACGACCTCAAAAGGCGACAATAGATGTAAATCGACGATATCTGACAAAGTTAGATGCGAACTCACTCAAATATATAAGAAATGCTGAAATTCGACTTCAAATTAGGAAGAGAGACTTTGAAAATTTACAATCAACAAAAAGTGACAATCGACTTCAATGGGCTTCAATGGATGGTAATCGACGATATCTGACAAAGTTAGATGCAAACTCACTCAAATATGTAAGAAATGCTGAAATTCGACTTCAAATTAGGAAGATAGACTTTGAAAATTTACAATCAACAAAAAGTGACAATCGACTTCAATGGGCTTCAATGGATGTCAATCGACGATATCTGACAAAGTTAGATGCAAACTCACTCAAATATATAAGAAATGTTCAAATTCGACTTCAAATTAGGAAGATTGACTTTGAAAATTTCCAATCAACACAAAGTGACAATCGATCTCAATGGGCTTCAATGGATATAAATCTTCTATATCGGACAAAGTTAGATGCAAACTCATTAAAATATATAAAAAATGTTGAAATTCGACTTCAAATTAGGAAGATAGACTTTGAAAATTTACAATCAACAAAAAGTGACAATCGACTTCAATGGGCTTCAATGGATGTCAATCGACGATATCTGACAAAGTTAGATGCAAACTCACTCAAATATATAAGAAATGTTCAAATTCGACTTCAAATTAGGAAGAGAGACTTTGAAAATTTTCAATCAACAAAAAGTGACAATCGACTTCAATTGGCTTCAATGGATGTTAATCGACGATATCTGAAAAAGTTAAATGCCATCTCACTCAAATATGTAAGAAATGTTGAAATTCGACTCCAAATTGGGAAGATTGACTTTGAAAATTTACAATCAACACAAGTGACAATCGACCTCAAAGGGCTTCATTGGATGTATACCGACGATATCTGACAAAGTTAGATGCAAACTCCCTCAAATATATAAGAAATGTTGAAATTCGACTTCAAATTAGGAAGATTGACTTTGAAAATTTACAATCAACACAAGTGACACACGACCTCAAAAGGCGACAATGGATGTAAATCGACGATATCTGACAAAGTTAGATGCGAACTCACTCAAATATATAAGAAATGCTGAAATTCGACTTCAAATTAGGAAGAGAGACTTTGAAAATTTACAATCAACAGAAAGTGACAATCGACTTCAATGGGCTTCAATGGATGGTAATCGACGATATCTGAAAAAGTTAGATGCAAACTCACTCAAATATGTAAGAAATGCTGAAATTCGACTTCAAATTAGGAAGATAGACTTTGAAAATTTTCAATCAACAAAAAGTGACAATCGACTTCAATGGGCTTCAATGGATGTTAATCAACGATATCTGACAAAGTTAGATGCAAACTCACTCAAATATATAAGAAATGTTGAAATTCGACTTCAAATTAGGAAGATAGACATTGAAAATTTTCAATCAACAAAAAGTGACAATCGACTTCAATGAGCTTCAATGGATGTTAATCGACGATATCTGACAAAGTTAGATGCAAACTCACTCAAATATATAAGAAATGTTGAAATTCGACTTCAAATTAGGAAGATTGACTTTGAAAATTTCCAATCAACAAAAAGTAACAATCGACTTCAATGAGCTTCAATGGATGTTAATCGACGATATCTGACAAAGTTAGATGCAAACTCACTCAAATATATAAGAAATGTTGAAATTCGACTTCAAATTAGAAAGATTGACTTTGAAAATTTTCAATTAACAAAAAGTAACAATCGACTTCAATGGGCTTCAATGGATGACAATCGACTTCAATGGGCTTCAATGGATGTTAATCGACGATATCTGACAAAGTTAGATGCAAACTCCCTCAAATATATAAGAAATGTTGAAATTCGACTTCAAATTAGGAAGATTGACTTTGAAAATTTACAATCAATACAAGTGACACACGACCTCAAAAGGCGACAATGGATGTAAATCGACGATATCTGACAAAGTTAGATGCAAACTCACTCAAATATATAAGAAATGTTGAAATTCGACTTCAAATTAGGAAGATTGACTTTGAAAATTTTCAATTAACAAAAAGTAACAATCGACTTCAATGGGCTTCAATGGATGACAATCGACTTCAATGGGCTTCAATGGATGTTAATCGACGATATCTGACAAAGTTAGATGCGAACTCACTCAAATATGTAAGAAATGCTGAAATTCGACTTCAAATTAGGAAGATAGACTTGAAAAGTTACAATCAACAAAAAGTGACAATCGACTTCAATGGGCTTCAATGGATGTCAATCGACGATATCTGACAAAGTTAGATGCGAACTGACTCAAATATATAAGAAATGTTGAAATTAGACTTCAAATTAGGAAGATTGACTTTGAAAATTTTCAATCAACAAAAAGTGACAATCGACTTCAATCAGCTTCAATGGATGTTAATCGACGTTATCTGACAAAGTTAGATGCGAACTGACTCAAATATATAAGAAATGTTGAAATTAGACTTCAAATTAGGAAGATTGACTTTGAAAATTTTCAATCAACAAAAAGTGACAATCGACTTCAATGAGCTTCAATGTATTTAAACGACGATATCTGACAAATTTAGATGCAAACTCACTCAAATATATGAGAAATGTTGAAATTCGACTCCAAATTGGGAAGATTGACTTTGAAAATTTACAATCAACACAAGTGACACACGACCTCAAAAGGCGACAATGGATGTAATTCGACGATATCTGACAAAGTTAGATGCGAACTCACTCAAATATATAAGAAATGCTGAAATTCGACTTCAAATTAGGAAGAGAGACTTTGAAAATTTACAATCAACAAAAAGTGACAATCGACTTCAATGGGCTTCAATGGATGTTAATCGACGATATCTGACAAAGTTAGATGCAAACTCCCTCAAATATATGAGAAATATTGAAATTCGACTTCAAATTAGGAAGATTGACTTTGAAAATTTACAATCAACACAAGTGACACACGACCTCAAAAGGCGACAATGGATGTAAATCGACGATATCTGACAAAGTTAGATGCGAACTCACTCAAATATATAAAAAATGCTGAAATTCGACTTCAAATTAGGAAGAGAGACTTTGAAAATTTACAATCAACAAAAAGTGACAATCGACCTCAAAGGGCTTCATTGGATGTATACCGACGATATCTGACAAAGTTAGATGCAAACTCCCTCAAATATATAAGAAATGTTGAAATTCGACTTCCAATTAGGAAGATTGACTTTGAAAATTTACAATCAACACAAGTGACACACGACCTCAAAAGGCGACAATGGATGTAAATCGACGATATCTGACAAAGTTAGATGCGAACTCACTCAAATATATAAGAAATGCTGAAATTCGACTTCAAATTAGGAAGAGAGACTTTGAAAATTTACAATCAACAAAAAGTGACAATCGACTTCAATGGGCTTCAATGGATGTTAATCGACGATATCTGACAAAGTTAGATGCAAACCCACTCAAATATATAAGAAATGCTGAAATTCGACTTCAAATTAGGAAGAGAGACTTTGAAAATTTACAATCAACACAAGTGACACACGACCTCAAAAGGCGACAATGGATGTAAATCGACGATATCTGACAAAGTTAGATGCGAACTCACTCAAATATATAAGAAATGCTGAAATTCGACTTCAAATTAGGAAGAGAGACTTTGAAAATTTACAATCAACAAAAAGTGACAATCGACTTCAATGGGCTTCAATGGATGTTAATCGACGATATCTGACAAAAATAGATGCAAACTCACTCAAATATATAAGAAATGCTGAAATTCGACTTCAAATTAGGAAGATAGACTTTGAAAATTTACAATCAACAAAAAGTGACAATCGACTTCAATGGGCTTCAATGGATGTCAATCGACGATATCTGACAAAGTTAGATGCAAACTCCCTCAAATATATAAGAAATGTTCAAATTCGACTTCAAAATAGGAAGATTGACTTTGAAAATTTCCAATCAACACAAAGTGACAATCGATCTCAATGGGCTTCAATGGATATAAATCTTCTATATCGGACAAAGTTAGATGCAAACTCACTAAAATATATAAAAAATGCTGGAATTCGACTTCAAATTAGAAAGAGAGACTTTGAAAATTTTCAATCAACAAAAAGTGACAATCGACTTCAATTGGCTTCAATGGATGTTAATCGACGATATCTGAAAAAGTTAAATGCAAACTCACTCAAATATGTAAGAAATGCTGAAATTCGACTTCAAATTAGGAAGATAGACTTGAAAAGTTACAATCAACAAAAAATGACAATCGACTTCAATGGGCTTCAATGGATGTCAATCGACGATATCTGACAAAGTTAGATGCGAACTGACTCAAATATATAAGAAATGTTGAAATTAGACTTCAAATTAGGAAGATTGACTTTGAAAATTTTCAATCAACAAAAAGTGACAATCGACTTCAATCAGCTTCAATGGATGTTAATCGACGTTATCTGACAAAGTTAGATGCGAACTCACTCAAATATATAAGAAATGTTGAAATTCGACTTCAAATTAGGAAGATTGACTTTGAAAATTTCCAATCAACACAAAGTGACAATCGATCTCAATGGGCTTCAATGGATATAAATCTTCTATATCTGACAAAATTAGATGCAAACTCACTGAAATATATAAGAAATGTTGAAATTCGACTTCAAATTAGTAAGATTGACTTTGAAAATTTACAATCAACACAAGTGACACACGACCTCAAAAGGCTTCAATGGATGTAAATCGACGATATCTGACAAAGTTAGATGCAAACTCACTCAAATATATAAGAAATGTTGAAATTCGACTTCAAATTAGGAAGATAGACTTTGAAAATTTACAATCAACAAAAAGTGACAATCGACTTCAATGGGCTTCAATGGATGTTAATCAACGATATCTGACAAAGTTAGATGCGAACTCACTCAAATATATAAGAAATGTTGAAATTCGACTTCAAATTAGGAAGATAGACTTTGAAAATTTTCAATCTACAAAAAGTGACAATCGACTTCAATGGGCTTCAATGGATGTTAATCGACGTTATCTGACAAAGTTAGATGCGAACTCACTCAAATATATAAGGAATGTTGAAATTCGACTTCAAATTAGGAAGATTGACTTTGAAAATTTACAATCAACACAAGTGACACACGACCTCAAAAGGCGACAATGGATGTAAATCGACGATATCTGACAAAGTTAGATGCGAACTCACTCAAATATATAAGAAATGCTGAAATTCGACTTCAAATTAGGAAGAGAGACTTTGAAAATTTACAATCAACAAAAAGTGACAATCGACTTCAATGGGCTTCAATGGATGTTAATCGACGATATCTGACAAAGTTAGATGCAAACCCACTCAAATATATAAGAAATGCTGAAATTCGACTTCAAATTAGGAAAAGAGACTTTGAAAATTTACAATCAACACAAGTGACACACGACCTCAAAAGGCGACAATGGATGTAAATCGACGATATCTGACAAAGTTAGATGCGAACTCACTCAAATATATAAGAAATGCTGAAATTCGACTTCAAATTAGGAAGAGAGACTTTGAAAATTTACAATCAACAAAAAGTGACAATCGACTTCAATGGGCTTCAATGGATGTTAATCGACGATATCTGACAAAGTTAGATGCAAACTCACTCAAATATATAAGAAATGCTGAAATTCGACTTCAAATTAGGAAGAGAGACTTTGAAAATTTACAATCAACAGAAAGTGACAATCGACTTCAATGGGCTTCAATGGATGGTAATCGACGATATCTGACAAAGTTAGATGCAAACTCACTCAAATATGTAAGAAATGCTGAAATTCGACTTCAAATTAGGAAGATAGACTTTGAAAATTTACAATCAACAAAAAGTGACAATCGACTTCAATGGGCTTCAATGGATGTCAATCGACGATATCTGACAAAGTTAGATGCAAACTCACTCAAATATATAAGAAATGTTCAAATTCGACTTCAAAATAGGAAGATTGACTTTGAAAATTTCCAATCAACACAAAGTGACAATCGATCTCAATGGGCTTCAATGGATATAAATCTTCTATATCGGACAAAGTTAGATGCAAACTCACTAAAATATATAAAAAATGCTGGAATTCGACTTCAAATTAGAAAGAGAGACTTTGAAAATTTTCAATCAACAAAAAGTGACAATCGACTTCAATTGGCTTCAATGGATGTTAATCGACGATATCTGAAAAAGTTAAATGCAAACTCACTCAAATATGTAAGAAATGCTGAAATTCGACTTCAAATTAGGAAGATAGACTTGAAAAGTTACAATCAACAAAAAGTGACAATCGACTTCAATGGGCTTCAATGGATGTCAATCGACGATATCTGACAAAGTTAGATGCGAACTGACTCAAATATATAAGAAATGTTGAAATTAGACTTCAAATTAGGAAGATTGACTTTGAAAATTTTCAATCAACAAAAAGTGACAATCGACTTCAATGAGCTTCAATGGATGTTAATCGACGTTATCTGACAAAGTTAGATGCGAACTCACTCAAATATATAAGAAATGTTGAAATTCGACTTCAAATTAGGAAGATTGACTTTGAAAATTTCCAATCAACACAAAGTGACAATCGATCTCAATGGGCTTCAATGGATATAAATCTTCTATATCTGACAAAATTAGATGCAAACTCACTGAAATATATAAGAAATGTTGAAATTCGACTTCAAATTAGTAAGATTGACTTTGAAAATTTACAATCAACACAAGTGACACACGACCTCAAAAGGCTTCAATGGATGTAAATCGACGATATCTGACAAAGTTAGATGCAAACTCACTCAAATATATAAGAAATGTTGAAATTCGACTTCAAATTAGGAAGATAGACTTTGAAAATTTACAATCAACAAAAAGTGACAATCGACTTCAATGGGCTTCAATGGATGTTAATCAACGATATCTGACAAAGTTAGATGCGAACTCACTCAAATATATAAGAAATGTTGAAATTCGACTTCAAATTAGGAAGATAGACTTTGAAAATTTTCAATCAACAAAAAGTGACAATCGACTTCAATGGGCTTCAATGGATGTCAATCGACGATATCTGACAAAGTTAGATGCAAACTCACTCAAATATATAAGAAATGTTCAAATTCGACTTCAAATTAGGAAGATTGACTTTGAAAATTTCCAATCAACACAAAGTGACAATCGATCTCAATGGGCTTCAATGGATATAAATCTTCTATATCGGACAAAGTTAGATGCAAACTCACTAAAATATATAAAAAATGTTGAAATTCGACTTCAAATTAGGAAGAGAGACTTTGAAAATTTTCAATCAACGAAAAGTGACAATCGACTTCAATTGGCTTCAATGGATGTTAATCGACGATATCTGAAAAAGTTAAATGCAAACTCACTCAAATATGTAAGAAATGTTGAAATTAGACTTCAAATTAGGAAGATTGACTTTGAAAATTTTCAATCAACAAAAAGTGACAATCGACTTCAATGAGCTTCAATGTATTTAAACGACGATATCTGACAAATTTAGATGCAATCTCACTCAAATATATGAGAAATGTTGGAATTCGACTCCAAATTGGGAAGATTGACTTTGAAAATTTACAATCAACACAAGTGACAATCGACCTCAAAGGGCTTCATTGGATGTATACCGACGATATCTGACAAAGTTAGATGCAAACTCCCTCAAATATATAAGAAATGTTGAAATTCGACTTCAAATTAGGAAGATTGACTTTGAAAATTTACAATCAACACAAGTGACACACGACCTCAAAAGGCGACAATGGATGTAAATCGACGATATCTGACAAAGTTAGATGCGAACTCACTCAAATATATAAGAAATGCTGAAATTCGACTTCAAATTAGGAAGAGAGACTTTGAAAATTTCCAATCAACACAAAGTGACAATCGATCTCAATGGGCTTCAATGGATATAAATCTTCTATATCTGACAAAATTAGATGCAAACTCACTGAAATATAAAAGAAATGTTGAAATTCGACTTCAAATTAGGAAGATTGTCTTTAAAAATTTTCAATCAACAAAAAGTGACAATCGACTTCAATGGGCTTCAATGGATGTTAATCAACGATATCTGACAAAGTTAGATGCAAACTCACTCAAATATATAAGAAATGTTGAAATTCGACTTCAAATTAGGAAGATTGTCTTTAAAAATTTTCAATCAACAAAAAGTGACAATCGACTTCAATTGGCTTCAATGGATGTTAATCGACGATATCTGAAAAAGTTAAATGCAAACTCACTCAAATATGTAAGAAATGCTGATATTCGACTTCAAATTAGGAAGATAGACTTGAAAATTTACAATCAACAAAAAGTGACAATCGACTTCAATGGGCTTCAATGGATGTCAATCGACGATATCTGACAAAGTTAGATGCAAACTCACTCAAATATATAAGAAATGTTGAAATTCGACTTCAAATTAGGAAGATTGACTTTGAGAATTTTCAATCAACAAAAAGTGACAATCGACTTCAATGGGCTTCAATGGATGACAATCGACTTCAATGGGCTTCAATGGATGTCAATCGACGATATCTGACAAAGTTAGATGCGAACTGACTCAAATATATAAGAAATGTTGAAATTAGACTTCAAATTAGGAAGATTGACTTTGAAAATTTTCAATCAACAAAAAGTGACAATCGACTTCAATGAGCTTCAATGTATTTAAACGACGATATCTGACAAATTTAGATGCAAACTCACTCAAATATATGAGAAATGTTGAAATTCGACTCCAAATTGGGAAGATTGACTTTGAAAATTTACAATCAACAAAAAGTGACAATCGACTTCAATGGGCTTCATTGGATGTATACCGACGATATCTGACAAAGTTAGATGCAAACTCCCTCAAATATATAAGAAATGTTGAAATTAGACTTCAAATTAGGAAGATTGACTTTGAAAATTTACAATCAACACAAGTGACAATCGACCTCAAAGGGCTTCATTGGATGTATACCGACGATATCTGACAAAGTTAGATGCAAACTCCCTCAAATATATAAGAAATGTTGAAATTCGACTTCAAATTAGGAAGATTGACTTTGAAAATTCACAATCAACACAAGTGACACACGACCTCAAAAGGCGACAATGGATGTAAATCGACGATATCTGACAAAGTTAGATGCGAACTCACTCAAATATATAAGAAATGCTGAAATTCGACTTCAAATTAGGAAGAGAGACTTTGAAAATTTACAATCAACAAAAAGTGACAATCGACTTCAATGGGCTTCAATGGATGGTAATCGACGATATCTGACAAAGTTAGATGCAAACTCACTCAAATATGTAAGAAATGCTGAAATTCGACTTCAAATTAGGAAGATAGACTTGAAAAGTTACAATCAACAAAAAGTGACAATCGACTTCAATGGGCTTCAATGGATGTCAATCGACGATATCTGACAAAGTTAGATGCGAACTGACTCAAATATATAAGAAATGTTGAAATTAGACTTCAAATTAGGAAGATTGACTTTGAAAATTTTCAATCAACAAAAAGTGACAATCGACTTCAATGAGCTTCAATGTATTTAAACGACGATATCTGACAAAGTTAGATGCGAACTCACTCAAATATATAAGAAATGCTGAAATTCGACTTCAAATTAGGAAGAGAGACTTTGAAAATTTACAATCAACAAAAAGTGACAATCGACTTCAATGGGCTTCAATGGATGGTAATCGACGATATCTGACAAAGTTAGATGCGAACTCACTCAAATATATAAGAAATGCTGAAATTCGACTTCAAATTAGGAAGAGAGACTTTGAAAATTTACAATCAACAAAAAGTGACAATCGACTTCAATGGGCTTCAATGGATGGTAATCGACGATATCTGACAAAGTTAGATGCAAACTCACTCAAATATGTAAGAAATGCTGAAATTCGACTTCAAATTAGGAAGATAGACTTGAAAAGTTACAATCAACAAAAAGTGACAATCGACTTCAATGGGCTTCAATGGATGTCAATCGACGATATCTGACAAAGTTAGATGCGAACTGACTCAAATATATAAGAAATGTTGAAATTAGACTTCAAATTAGGAAGATTGACTTTGAAAATTTTCAATCAACAAAAAGTGACAATCGACTTCAATGAGCTTCAATGTATTTAAACGACGATATCTGACAAAGTTAGATGCGAACTCACTCAAATATATAAGAAATGCTGAAATTCGACTTCAAATTAGGAAGAGAGACTTTGAAAATTTACAATCAACAAAAAGTGACAATCGACTTCAATGGGCTTCAATGGATGGTAATCGACGATATCTGACAAAGTTAGATGCAAACTCACTCAAATATGTAAGAAATGCTGAAATTCGACTTCAAATTAGGAAGATAGACTTTGAAAATTTACAATCAACAAAAAGTGACAATCGACTTCAATGGGCTTCAATGGATGTCAATCGACGATATCTGACAAAGTTAGATGCAAACTCACTCAAATATATAAGAAATGTTCAAATTCGACTTCAAATTAGGAAGATTGACTTTGAAAATTTCCAATCAACACAAAGTGACAATCGATCTCAATGGGCTTCAATGGATATAAATCTTCTATATCGGACAAAGTTAGATGCAAACTCACTAAAATATATAAAAAATGTTGAAATTCGACTTCAAATTAGGAAGAGAGACTTTGAAAATTTTCAATCAACAAAAAGTGACAATCGACTTCAATTGGCTTCAATGGATGTTAATCGACGATATCTGAAAAAGTTAAATGCAAACTCACTCAAATATGTAAGAAATGTTGAAATTAGACTTCAAATTAGGAAGATTGACTTTGAAAATTTTCAATCAACAAAAAGTGACAATCGACTTCAATGAGCTTCAATGTATTTAAACGACGATATCTGACAAAGTTAGATGCAAACTCCCTCAAATATATAAGAAATGTTGAAATTCGACTTCAAATTAGGAAGATTGACTTTGAAAATTTACAATCAACACAAGTGACACACGACCTCAAAAGGCGACAATGGATGTAAATCGACGATATCTGACAAAGTTAGATGCGAACTCACTCAAATATATAAGAAATGCTGAAATTCGACTTCAAATTAGGAAGAGAGACTTTGAAAATTTACAATCAACAGAAAGTGACAATCGACTTCAATGGGCTTCAATGGATGGTAATCGACGATATCTGACAAAGTTAGATGCAAACTCACTCAAATATATAAGAAATGTTGAAATTCGACTTCAAATTAGGAAGATTGTCTTTAAAAATTTTCAATCAACAAAAAGTGACAATCGACTTCAATGGGCTTCAATGGATGTTAATCGACGATATCTGACAAAGTTAGATGCAAACTCACTCAAATATATAAGAAATGTTGAAATTCGACTTCAAATTAGGAAGATAGACATTGAAAATTTTCAATCAACAAAAAGTGACAATCGACTTCAATGAGCTTCAATGGATGTTAATCGACGATATCTGACAAAGTTAGATGCAAACTCACTCAAATATATAAGAAATGTTGAAATTCGACTTCAAATTAGGAAGATTGACTTTGAAAATTTTCAATCAACAAAAAGTAACAATCGACTTCAATGAGCTTCAATGGATGTTAATCGACGATATCTGACAAAGTTAGATGCAAACTCACTCAAATATATAAGAAATGTTGAAATTCGACTTCAAATTAGGAAGATTGACTTTGAAAATTTTCAATTAACAAAAAGTAACAATCGACTTCAATGGGCTTCAATGGATGACAATCGACTTCAATGGGCTTCAATGGATGTTAATCGACGATATCTGACAAAGTTAGATGCGAACTGACTCAAATATATAAGAAATGTTGAAATTAGACTTCAAATTAGGAAGATTGACTTTGAAAATTTACAATCAACACAAGTGACAATCGACCTCAAAGGGCTTCATTGGATGTATACCGACGATATCTGACAAAGTTAGATGCAAACTCCCTCAAATATATAAGAAATGTTGAAATTCGACTTCAAATTAGGAAGATTGACTTTGAAAATTTACAATCAACACAAGTGACACACGACCTCAAAAGGCGACAATGGATGTAAATCGACGATATCTGACAAAGTTAGATGCGAACTCACTCAAATATATAAGAAATGCTGAAATTCGACTTCAAATTAGGAAGAGAGACTTTGAAAATTTACAATCAACAAAAAGTGACAATCGACTTCAATGGGCTTCAATGGATGGTAATCGACGATATCTGACAAAGTTAGATGCAAACTCACTCAAATATGTAAGAAATGCTGAAATTCGACTTCAAATTAGGAAGATAGACTTGAAAAGTTACAATCAACAAAAAGTGACAATCGACTTCAATGGGCTTCAATGGATGTCAATCGACGATATCTGACAAAGTTAGATGCGAACTGACTCAAATATATAAGAAATGTTGAAATTAGACTTCAAATTAGGAAGATTGACTTTGAAAATTTTCAATCAACAAAAAGTGACAATCGACTTCAATGAGCTTCAATGTATTTAAACGACGATATCTTACAAAGTTAGATGCAAACTCACTCAAATATATGAGAAATGTTGAAATTCGACTCCAAATTGGGAAGATTGACTTTGAAAATTTACGATCAACACAAGTGACAATCGACCTCAAAGGGCTTCATTGGATGTATACCGACGATATCTGACAAAGTTAGATGCAAACTCCCTCAAATATATAAGAAATGTTGAAATTCGACTTCAAATTAGGAAGATTGACTTTGAAAATTTACAATCAACACAAGTGACACACGACCTCAAAAGGCGACAATGGATGTAAATCGACGATATCTGACAAAGTTAGATGCGAACTCACTCAAATATATAAGAAATGCTGAAATTCGACTTCAAATTAGGAAGAGAGACTTTGAAAATTTACAATCAACAAAAAGTGACAATCGACTTCAATGGGCTTCAATGGATGTTAATCGACGATATCTGACAAAGTTAGATGCAAACTCACTCAAATATATAAGAAATGCTGAAATTCGACTTCAAATTAGGAAGAGAGACTTTGAAAATTTACAATCAACAGAAAGTGACAATCGACTTCAATGGGCTTCAATGGATGGTAATCGACGATATCTGACAAAGTTAGATGCAAACTCACTCAAATATGTAAGAAATGCTGAAATTCGACTTCAAATTAGGAAGATAGACTATGAAAATTTACAATCAACAAAAAGTGACAATCGACTTCAATGGGCTTCAATGGATGTCAATCGACGATATCTGACAAAGTTAGATGCAAACTCACTCAAATATATAAGAAATGTTGAAATTCGACTTCAAATTAGGAAGATTGACTTTGAAAATTTCCAATCAACACAAAGTGACAATCGATCTCAATGGGCTTCAATGGATATAAATCTTCTATATCGGACAAAGTTAGATGCAAACTCACTCAAATATATAAGAAATGTTGAAATTCGACTTCAAATTAGGAAGATAGACTTTGAAAATTTACAATCAACAAAAAGTGACAATCGACTTCAATGGGCTTCAATGGATGTTAATCAACGATATCTGACAAAGTTAGATGCAAACTCACTCAAATATATAAGAAATGTTGAAATTCGACTTCAAATTAGGAAGATTGACTTTGAAAATTTTCAATCAACAAAAAGTGACAATCGACTTCAATGAGCTTCAATGGATTTAAACGACGATATCTGACAAAGTTAGATGCAAACTCACTTAAATATATGAGAAATGTTGAAATTCGACTTCAAATTAGGAAGATTGACTTTGAAAATTTACAATCAACACAAGTGACACACGACCTCAAAAGGCTTCAATGGATGTAAATCGACGATATCTGACAAAGTTAGATGCAAACTCACTCAAATATATAAGAAATGCTGAAATTCGACTTCAAATTAGGAAGATTGACTTTGAAAATTTACAATCAACAAAAAGTGACAATCGACTTCAATGGATGTCAATCGACGATATCTGACAAAGTTAGATGCAAACTCACTCAAATATATAAGAAATGTTGAAATTCGACTTCAAATTAGGAAGATTGACTTTGAAAATTTCCAATCAACACAAAGTGACAATCGATCTCAATGGGCTTCAATGGATATAAATCTTCTATATCTGACAAAGTTAGATGCAAACTCACTGAAATATATAAGAAATGTTGAAATTCGACTTCAAATTAGGAAGATTGACTTTGAAAATTTTCAATCAACAAAAACTGACAATCAACTCCAATGGGCTTCAATGGATGTTAATCGACAATATCTGACAATGTTAGATGCAAACCCACTCAAATATATAAGAAATGTTGAAATTCGACTTCAAATTAGGAAGATAGACTGAAAATTTACAATCAACAAAAAGTGACAATCGTCTTCAATGGGCTTCAATGGATGTTAATCGACGATATCTGACAAAGTAAGATGCGAACTGACTCGAATATATAAGAAATGTTGAAATTCGACTTCAAATTAGTAAGATTGACTTTGAAAATTTACAATCAACACAAGTGACACACGACCTCAAAAGGCTTCAATGGATGTAAATCGACGATATCTGACAAAGTTAGATGCAAACTCACTCAAATATTTAAGAAATGTTGAAATTCGACTTCAAATTAGGCAGATAGACTTTAAAAATTTACAATCAACACAAAGTGACAATCGATCTCAATGGGCTTCAATGGATGTAAATCGACGATATCTGACAAAGTTAGATGCAAACTCACTCAAATATATAAGAAATGTTGAAATTCGACTTCAAATTAGGAAGATAGACTTTGAAAATTTTCAATCAACAAAAAGTGACAATCGACTTCAATGAGCTTCAATGGATTTAAACGACGATATCTGACAAAGTTAGATGCAAACTCACTCAAATATATGAGAAATGTTGAAATTCGACTTCAAATTAGGAAGATTGACTTTGAAAATTTCCAATCAACACAAAGTGACAATCGATCTCAATGGGCTTCAATGGATATAAATCTTCTATATTTGACAAAGTTAGATGCAAACTCACTGAAATATATAAGAAATGTTGAAATTCGACTTCAAATTAGGAAGATAGACTCTGAAAATTTACAATCAACAAAAAGTGACAATCGACTTCAATGGGCTTCAATGGATGTTAATGAACGATATCTGACAAAGTTAGATGCAAACTCACTCAAATATATAAGAAATGTTGAAATTCGACTTCAAATTAGGAAGATTGACTTTGAAAATTTACAATCAACACAAGTGACACACGACCTCAAAAGGCTTCAATGGATGTTAATCGACGATATCTGACAAAGTTAGATGCAAACCCACTCAAATATATAAGAAATGTTGAAATTCGACTTCAAATTAGGAAGATTGACTTTGAAAATTTCCAATCAACACAAAGTGACAATCGATCTCAATGGGCTTCAATGGATATAAATCTTCTATATTTGACAAAGTTAGATGCAAACTCACTGAAATATATAAGAAATGTTGAAATTCGACTTCAAATTAGGAAGATAGACTCTGAAAATTTACAATCAACAAAAAGTGACAATCGACTTCAATGGGCTTCAATGGATGTTAATGAACGATATCTGACAAAGTTAGATGCAAACTCACTCAAATATATAAGAAATGTTGAAATTCGACTTCAAATTAGGAAGATTGACTTTGAAAATTTACAATCAACACAAGTGACACACGACCTCAAAAGGCTTCAATGGATGTTAATCGACGATATCTGACAAAGTTAGATGCAAACCCACTCAAATATATAAGAAATGTTGAAATTCGACTTCAAATTAGGAAGATTGACTTTGAAAATTTCCAATCAACACAAAGTGACAATCGATCTGAATGGGCTTCAATGGATATAAATCTTCTATATTTGACAAAGTTAGATGCAAACTCACTGAAATATATAAGAAATGTTGAAATTCGACTTCAAATTAGGAAGATAGACTCTGAAAATTTACAATCAACAATAAGTGACAATCGACTTCAATGGGCTCCAATGGATTTAAACGACGATATCTGACAAAGTTACTTGCAAACTCACTCAAATATATAAGAAATGTTGAAATTCGACTTCAAATTAGGAAGATAGACTATGAAAATTTACAATCAACAAAAAGTGACAATCGACTTCAATGGGCTTCAATGGATGTCAATCGACGATATCTGACAAAGTTAGATGCAAACTCACTCAAATATATAAGAAATGTTGAAATTCGACTTCAAATTAGGAAGATTGACTTTGAAAATTTCCAATCAACACAAAGTGACAATCGATCTCAATGGGCTTCAATGGATATAAATCTTCTATATCGGACAAAGTTAGATGCAAACTCACTCAAATATATAAGAAATGTTGAAATTCGACTTCAAATTAGGAAGATAGACTTTGAAAATTTACAATCAACAAAAAGTGACAATCGACTTCAATGGGCTTCAATGGATGTTAATCAACGATATCTGACAAAGTTAGATGCAAACTCACTCAAATATATAAGAAATGTTGAAATTCGACTTCAAATTAGGAAGATTGACTTTGAAAATTTTCAATCAACAAAAAGTGACAATCGACTTCAATGAGCTTCAATGGATTTAAACGACGATATCTGACAAAGTTAGATGCAAACTCACTTAAATATATGAGAAATGTTGAAATTCGACTTCAAATTAGGAAGATTGACTTTGAAAATTTACAATCAACACAAGTGACACACGACCTCAAAAGGCTTCAATGGATGTAAATCGACGATATCTGACAAAGTTAGATGCAAACTCACTCAAATATATAAGAAATGCTGAAATTCGACTTCAAATTAGGAAGATTGACTTTGAAAATTTACAATCAACAAAAAGTGACAATCGACTTCAATGGATGTCAATCGACGATATCTGACAAAGTTAGATGCAAACTCACTCAAATATATAAGAAATGTTGAAATTCGACTTCAAATTAGGAAGATTGACTTTGAAAATTTCCAATCAACACAAAGTGACAATCGATCTCAATGGGCTTCAATGGATGTAAATCGACGATATCTGACAAAGTTAGTTGCAAACTCACTCAAATATATAAGAAATGTTGAAATTCGACTTCAAATTAGGAATATAGACTTTGAAAATTTTCAATCAACAAAAACTGACAATCAACTCCAATGGGCTTCAATGGATGTTAATCGACAATATCTGACAATGTTAGATGCAAACCCACTCAAATATATAAGAAATGTTGAAATTCGACTTCAAATTAGGAAGATAGACTGAAAATTTACAATCAACAAAAAGTGACAATCGTCTTCAATGGGCTTCAATGGATGTTAATCGACGATATCTGACAAAGTAAGATGCGAACTGACTCGAATATATAAGAAATGTTGAAATTCGACTTCAAATTAGTAAGATTGACTTTGAAAATTTACAATCAACACAAGTGACACACGACCTCAAAAGGCTTCAATGGATGTAAATCGACGATATCTGACAAAGTTAGATGCAAACTCACTCAAATATATAAGAAATGTTGAAATTCGACTTCAAATTAGGCAGATAGACTTTAAAAATTTACAATCAACACAAAGTGACAATCGATCTCAATGGGCTTCAATGGATGTAAATCGACGATATCTGACAAAGTTAGATGCAAACTCACTCAAATATATAAGAAATGTTGAAATTCGACTTCAAATTAGGAAGATAGACTTTGAAAATTTTCAATCAACAAAAAGTGACAATCGACTTCAATGAGCTTCAATGGATTTAAACGACGATATCTGACAAAGTTAGATGCAAACTCACTCAAATATATGAGAAATGTTGAAATTCGACTTCAAATTAGGAAGATTGACTTTGAAAATTTCCAATTAACACAAAGTGACAATCGATCTCAATGGGCTTCAATGGATATAAATCTTCTATATTTGACAAAGTTAGATGCAAACTCACTGAAATATATAAGAAATGTTGAAATTCGACTTCAAATTAGGAAGATAGACTCTGAAAATTTACAATCAACAAAAAGTGACAATCGACTTCAATGGGCTTCAATGGATGTTAATGAACGATATCTGACAAATTTAGATGCAAACTCACTCAAATATATAAGAAATGTTGAAATTCGACTTCAAATTAGGAAGATTGACTTTGAAAATTTACAATCAACACAAGTGACACACGACCTCAAAAGGCTTCAATGGATGTTAATCGACGATATCTGACAAAGTTAGATGCAAACCCACTCAAATATATAAGAAATGTTGAAATTCGACTTCAAATTAGGAAGATTGACTTTGAAAATTTCCAATCAACACAAAGTGACAATCGATCTCAATGGGCTTCAATGGATATAAATCTTCTATATTTGACAAAGTTAGATGCAAACTCACTGAAATATATAAGAAATGTTGAAATTCGACTTCAAATTAGGAAGATAGACTCTGAAAATTTACAATCAACAAAAAGTGACAATCGACTTCAATGGGCTTCAATGGATGTTAATGAACGATATCTGACAAAGTTAGATGCAAACTCACTCAAATATATAAGAAATGTTGAAATTCGACTTCAAATTAGGAAGATTGACTTTGAAAATTTACAATCAACACAAGTGACACACGACCTCAAAAGGCTTCAATGGATGTTAATCGACGATATCTGACAAAGTTAGATGCAAACCCACTCAAATATATAAGAAATGTTGAAATTCGACTTCAAATTAGGAAGATTGACTTTGAAAATTTCCAATCAACACAAAGTGACAATCGATCTGAATGGGCTTCAATGGATATAAATCTTCTATATTTGACAAAGTTAGATGCAAACTCACTGAAATATATAAGAAATGTTGAAATTCGACTTCAAATTAGGAAGATAGACTCTGAAAATTTACAATCAACAATAAGTGACAATCGACTTCAATGGGCTCCAATGGATTTAAACGACGATATCTGACAAAGTTACTTGCAAACTCACTCAAATATATAAGAAATGTTGAAATTCGACTTCAAATTAGGAAGATTGACTTTGAATATTTTCAATCAACAAAAAGTGACAATCGACTTCAATGAGCTTCAATGGATTTAAACGACGATATCTGACAAAGTTAGATGCAAACTCACTCAAATATATGAGAAATGTTGAAATTCGACTTCAAATTAGGAAGATTGACTTTGAAAATTTACAATCAACACAAGTGAAACACGACCTCAAAAGGCTTCAATGGATATAAATCTTCTATATCTGACAAAGTTAGATGCAAACTCACTGAAATATATAAGAAATGTTGAAATTCGACTTCAAATTAGGAAGATTGACTTTGAAAATTTTCAATCAACAAAAAGTGACAATCGACTTCAATGGGCTTCAATGGATGTTAATGAACGATAAATTCGACTTCAAATTAGGAAGATTGACTTTGAAAATTTCCAATCAACACAAAGTGACAATCGATCTCAATGGGCTTCAATGGATGTAAATCGACGATATCTGACAAAGTTAGTTGCAAACTCACTCAAATATATAAGAAATGTTGAAATTCGACTTCAAATTAGGAATATAGACTTTGAAAATTTTCAATCAACAAAAAGTGACAATCGACTTGAATGAGCTTCAATGGATTTAAACGACGATATCTGACAAAGTTAGATGCAAACTCACTCAAATATATGAGAAATGTTGAAATTCGACTTCAAATTAGGAAGATTGACTTTGAAATTTTACAATCAACACAAGTGACACACGACCTCAAAAGGCTTCAATGGATGTAAATCGACGATATCTGACAAAGTTAGATGCAAACTCACTCAAATATATAAGAAATGTTGAAATTCGACTTCAAATTAGGAAGATTGACTTTGAAAATTTCCAATCAACACAAAGTGACAATCGATCTCAATGGGCTTCAATGGATATAAATCTTCTATATTTGACAAAGTTAGATGCAAACTCACTGAAATATATAAGAAATGTTGAAATTCGACTTCAAATTAGGAAGATAGACTCTGAAAATTTACAATCAACAAAAAGTGACAATCGACTTCAATGGGCTTCAATGGATGTTAATCAACGATATCTGACAAAGTTAGATGCAAACTCACTCAAATATATAAGAAATGTTGAAATTCGACTTCAAATTAGGAAGATTGACTTTGAAAATTTTCAATCAACAAAAAGTGACAATCGACTTCAATGGGCTTCAATGGATGTTAATCAACGATATCTGACAAAGTTAGATGCAAACTCACTCAAATATATAAGAAATGTTGAAATTCGACTTCAAATTAGGAAGATAGACTTTGAAAATTTACAATCAACAAAAAGTGACAATCGACTTCAATGGGCTTCAATGGATGTTAATCAACGATATCTGACAAAGTTAGATGCAAACTCACTCAAATATATAAGAAATGTTGAAATTCGACTTCAAATTAGGAAGATTGACTTTGAAAATTTTCAATCAACAAAAAGTGACAATCGACTTCAATGAGCTTCAATGGATTTAAACGACGATATCTGACAAAGATAGATGCAAACTCACTCAAATATATGAGAAATGTTGAAATTCGACTTCAAATTAGGAAGATTGACTTTGCAAATTTACAATCAACACAATTGACACACGACCTCAAAAGGCTTCAATGGATGTAAATCGACGATATCTGACAAAGTTAGATGCAAACTCACTCAAATATATAAGAAATGCTGAAATTCGACTTCAAATTAGGAAGATTGACTTTGAAAATTTACAATCAACAAAAAGTGACAATCGACTTCAATGGATGTCAATCGACGATATCTGACAAAGTTAGATGCAAACTCACTCAAATATATAAGAAATGTTGAAATTCGACTTCAAATTAGGAAGATTGACTTTGAAAATTTCCAATCAACACAAAGTGACAATCGATCTCAATGGGCTTCAATGGATATAAATCTTCTATATCTGACAAAGTTAGATGCAAACTCACTGAAATATATAAGAAATGTTGAAATTCGACTTCAAATTAGGAAGATAGACTTTGAAAATTTACAATCAACAAAAAGTGACAATCGACTTCAATGAGCTTCAATGGATTTAAACGACGATATCTGACAAAGTTAGATGCAAACTCACTCAAATATATGAGAAATGTTGAAATTCGACATCAAATTAGGAAGATTGACTTTGAAAATTTTCAATCAACAAAAACTGACAATCAACTCCAATGGGCTTCAATGGATGTTAATCGACAATATCTGACAAAGTTAGATGCAAACCCACTCAAATATATAAGAAATTTTGAAATTCGACTTCAAATTAGGAAGATAGACTGAAAATTTACAATCAACAAAAAGTGACAATCGTCTTCAATGGGCTTCAATGGATGTTAATCGACGATATCTGACAAAGTAAGATGCGAACTGACTCAAATATATAAGAAATGTTGAAATTCGACTTCAAATTAGTAAGATTGACTTTGAAAATTTACAATCAACACAAGTGACACACGACCTCAAAAGGCTTCAATGGATGTAAATCGACGATATCTGACAAAGTTAGATGCAAACTCACTCAAATATATAAGAAATGTTGAAATTCGACTTCAAATTAGGAAGATAGACTTTGAAAATTTACAGTCAACAAAAAGTGACAATCGACTTCAATGGGCTTCAATGGATGTTAATCAACGATATCTGACAAAGTTAGATGCAAACTCACTCAAATATATGAGAAATGTTGAAATTCGACTTCAAATTAGGAAGATTGACTTTGAAAATTTTCAATCAACAAAAACTGACAATCAACTCCAATGGGCTTCAATGGATGTTAATCGACAATATCTGACAAAGTTAGATGCAAACCCACTCGAATATATAAGAAATTTTGAAATTCGACTTCAAATTAGGAAGATAGACTGAAAATTTACAATCAACAAAAAGTGACAATCGTCTTCAATGGGCTTCAATGGATGTTAATCGACGATATCTGACAAAGTAAGATGCGAACTTACTCAAATATATAAGAAATGTTGAAATTCGACTTCAAATTAGGAAGATTGACTTTGAAAATTTCCAATCAACACATAGTGACAATCGATCTCAATGGGCTTCAATGGATATAAATCTTCTATATCTGACAAAATTAGATGCAAACTCACTGAAATATATAAGAAATGTTGAAATTCGACTTCAAATTAGGAAGATAGACTTTGAAAATTTACAATCAACAAAAAGTGACAATCGACTTCAATGGGCTTCAATGGATGTTAATCAACGATATCTGACAAAGTTAGATGCAAACTCACTTAAATATATAAGAAATGTTGAAATTCGACTTCAAATTAGGAAGATTGACTTTGAAAATTTTCAATCAACAAAAAGTGACAATCGACTTCAATGAGCTTCAATGGATTTAAACGACGATATCTGACAAAGTTAGATGCAAACTCACTCAAATATATGAGAAATGTTGAAATTCGACTTCAAATTAGGAAGATTGACTTTGAAAATTTCCAATCAACACAAAGTGACAATCGATCAAAATGGGCTACAATGAATGTAAATCTTCTATATCTGACAAAGTTAGATGCAAACTCATTGAAATATATAAGAAATGTTGAAATTCGACTTCAAATTAGGAAGATAGACTCTGAAAATTTACAATCATCAAAAAGTGACAATCGACTTCAATGGGCTTCAATGGATGTTAATGAACGATAAATTCGACTTCAAATTAGGAAGATTGACTTTGAAAATTTCCAATCAACACAAAGTGACAATCGATCTCAATGGGCTTCAATGGATGTAAATCGACGATATCTGACAAAGTTAGATGCAAACTCACTCAAATATATAAGAAATGTTGAAATTCGACTTCAAATTAGGAAGATAGACTTTGAAAATTTTCAATCAACAAAAAGTGACAATCGACTTCAATGAGCTTCAATGGATTTAAACGACGATATCTGACAAAGTTAGATGCAAACTCACTCAAATATATGAGAAATGTTGAAATTCGACTTCAAATTAGGAAGATTGACTTTGAAAATTTACAATCAACACAAGTGACACACGACCTCAAAAGGCTTCAATGGATGTAAATCGACGATATCTGACAAAGTTAGATGCAAACTCACTCAAATATATAAGAAATGTTGAAATTCGACTTCAAATTAGGAAGATTGACTTTGAAAATTTGCAATCAACACAAAGTGACAATCGATCTCAATGGGCTTCAATGGATATAAATCTTCTATATTTGACAAAGTTAGATGCAAACTCACTGAAATATATAAGAAATGTTGAAATTCGACTTCAAATTAGGAAGATAGACTCTGAAAATTTTCAATCAACAAAAAGTGACAATCGACTTCAATGGGCTTCAATGGATGTTAATGAACGATAAATTCGACTTCAAATTAGGAAGATTGACTTTGAAAATTTCCAATCAACACAAAGTGACAATCGATCTCAATGGGCTTCAATGGATGTTAATGAACGATATCTGACAAAGTTAGATGCAAACTCACTCAAATATATAAGAAATGTTGAAATTCGACTTCAAATTAGGAAGATTGACTTTGAAAATTTTCAATCAACAAAAAGTGACAATCGACTTCAATGAGCTCCAATGGATTTAAACGACGATATCTGACAAAGTTACTTGCAAACTCACTCAAATATATAAGAAATGTTGAAATTCGACTTCAAATTAGGAAGATTGACTTTGAAAATTTCCAATCAACACAAAATGACAATCGATCTCAATGGGCTTCAATGGATATAAATCGACGATATCTGACAAAGTTAGATGCAAACTCACTCAAATATATAAGAAATGTTGAAATTCAACTTCAAATTAGGAAGATAGACTTTGAAAATTTACAATCAACAAAAAGTGACAATCGACTTCAATGGGCTTCAATGGATGTTAATCGACAATATCTGACAAAGTTAGATGCGAACTGACTCAAATATATAAGAAATGTTGAAATTCGACTTCAAATTAGGAAGATTGACTTTGAAAATTTACAATCAACACAAGTGACAATCGACCTCAACGGGCTTCAATGGATGTATACCGACGATATCTGACAAAGTTAGATGCAAACTCACTCAAATATATAAGAAATGTTGAAATTCGACTTCAAATTAGGAAGATTGACTTTGAAAATTTCCAATCAACACAAAGTGACAATCGATCTCAATGGGCTTCAATGGATATAAATCTTCTATATCTGACAAAGTTAGATGCAAACTCACTGAAATATATAAGAAATGTTGAACTTCGACTTCAAATTAGGAAGATAGACTTTGAAAATTTTCAATCAACAAAAAGTGACAATCGACTTCAATGAGCTTCAATGGATGTTAATCGACGATATCTGTCAAAGTTAGATGCGAACTGACTCAAATATATAAGAAATGTTGAAATTCAACTTCAAATTAGGAAGATAGACTTTGAAAATTTACAATCAACAAAAAGTGACAATCGACTTCAATGGGCTTCAATGGATTTAAACGACGATATCTGACAAAGTTAGATGCAAACTCACTCAAATATATGAGAAATGTTGAAATTCGACTTCAAATTAGGAAGATTGATTTTGAAAATTTACAATCAACACAAGTGACAATCGACCTCAAAGGGCTTCAATGGATGTAAATCTACGATATCTGACAAAGTTAGATGCGAACTGACTCAAATATATAAGAAATGTTGAAATTCAACTTCAAATTAGGAAGATTGACTTTGAAAATTTTCAATCAACAAAAAGTGACAATCGACTTCAATGAGCTTCAATGGATTTAAACGACGATATCTGACAAAGTTAGATGCAAACTCACTCAAATATATAAGAAATGTTGAAATTCAACTTCAAATTAGGAAGATAGACTTTGAAAATTTACAATCAACAAAAAGTGACAATCGACTTCAATGGGCTTCAATGGATGTTAATCGACGATATCTGACAAAGTTAGATGCGAACTGACTCAAATATATAAGAAATGTTGAAATTCGACTTCAAATTAGGAAGATTGACTTTGAAAATTTACAATCAACACAAGTGACAATCGACCTCAACGGGCTTCAATGGATGTATACCGACGATATCTGACAAAGTTAGATGCAAACTCACTCAAATATATAAGAAATGTTGAAATTCGACTTCAAATTAGGAAGATTGACTTTGAAAATTTACCATCAACACAAGTGACACACGACCTCAAAAGGCGACAATGGATGTAAATCGACGATATCTGACAAAGTTAGATGCAAACCCACTCAAATATATAAGAAATGTTGAAATTCGACTTCAAATTAGGAAGATTGACTTTGAAAATTTACAATCAACACAAGTGACACAAGACCTCAAAAGGCTTCAATGGATGTTAATCGACGATATCTGACAAAGTTAGATGCGAACTGACTCAAATATATAATAAATGTTGGAATTCGACTTCAAATTAGGAAGATTGACTTTAAAAATTTTCAATCAACAAAAAGTGACAATCGACTTCAATGAGCTTCAATGGATTTAAACGACGATATCTGACAAAGTTAGATGCAAACTCACTCAAATATATGAGAAATGTTGAAATTCAACTTCAAAGTAGGAAGATAGACTTTGAAAATTTCCAATCAACACAAAGTGACAATCGATCTCAATGGGCTTCAATGGATATAAATCTTCTATATTTGACAAAGTTAGATGCAAACTCACTGAAATATATAAGAAATGTTGAAATTCGACTTCAAATTAGGAAGATAGACTCTGAAAATTTACAATCAACAAAAAGTGACAATCGACTTCAATGGGCTTCAATGGATGTTAATGAACGATATCTGACAAAGTTAGATGCAAACTCACTCAAATATATAAGAAATGTTGAAATTCGACTTCAAATCAGGAAGATTGACTTTGAAAATTTACAATCAACACAAGTGACACACGACCTCAAAAGGCGACAATGGATGTAAATCGACGATATCTGACAAAGTTAGATGCAAACCCACTCAAATATATAAGAAATGTTGAAATTCGACTTCAAATTAGGAAGATTGACTTTGAAAATTTACAATCAACACAAGTGACACACGACCTCAAAAGGCTTCAATGGATGTTAATCG
Organism: Diorhabda carinulata; assembly: GCF_026250575.1. Taxonomy (NCBI): domain Eukaryota; kingdom Metazoa; phylum Arthropoda; class Insecta; order Coleoptera; family Chrysomelidae; genus Diorhabda; species Diorhabda carinulata. Next base: position 18,503,423 of record NC_079461.1, read on the forward strand.
ACGATATCTGACAAAGTTAGATGCGAACTGACTCAAATATATAATAAATGTTGGAATTCGACTTCAAATTAGGAAGATTGACTTTAAAAATTTTCAATCAACAAAAAGTGACAATCGACTTCAATGAGCTTCAATGGATTTAAACGACGATATCTGACAAAGTTAGATGCAAACTCACTCAAATATATGAGAAATGTTGAAATTCAACTTCAAATTAGGAAGATAGACTTTGAAAATTTACAATCAACAAAAAGTGACAATCGACTTCAATGGGCTTCAATGGATGTTAATTGACGATATCTGACAAAGTTAGATGCGAACTGACTCAAATATATAAGAAATGTTGAAATTCGACTTCAAATTAGGAAGATTGACTTTGAAAATTTACAATCAACAAAAGTGACAGTCGACCTCAACGGGCTTCAATGGATATAAATCTTCTATATCTGACAAAATTAGATGCGAACTCACTGAAATATATAAGAAATGTTGAAATTCGACTTCAAATTAGGAAGATTGACTTTGAAAATTTTTAATCAACAAAAAGTGACAATCGACCTCAAAGGGCTTCAATGGATGTAAATCTACGATATCTGACAAAGTTAGATGCGAACTGACTCAAATATATAAGAAATGTTGAAATTCAACTTCAAATTAGGAAGATTGACTTTGAAAATTTACAATCAACACAAGTGACACACGACTTCAAAAGGCGACAATGGATGTAAATCGACGATATCTGACAAAGTTAGATGCGAACTGACTCAAATATATAAGGAATATTGAAATTCAACTTCAAATTAGGAAGATAGACTTTGAAAATTTACAATCAACAAAAAGTGACAATCGACTTCAATGGGCTTCAATGGATGTTAATCGACGATATCTGACAAAGTTAGATGCGAACTGACTCAAATATATAAGAAATGTTGAAATTCGACTTCAAATTAGGAAGATTGACTTTGAAAATTTACAATCAACACAAGTGACAGTCGACCTCAACGGGCTTCAATGGATGTATACCGACGATATCTGACAAAGTTAGATGCAAACTCACTCAAATATATAAGAAATGTTGAAATTCGACTTCAAATTAGGAAGATTGACTTTGAAAATTTACAATCAACACAAGTGACACACGACCTCAAAAGGCTTCAATGGATGTTAATCGACGATATCTGACAAAGTTAGATGCGAACTGACTCAAATATATAATAAATGTTGGAATTCGACTTCAAATTAGGAAGATTGACTTTAAAAATTTTCAATCAACAAAAAGTGACAATCGACTTCAATGAGCTTCAATGGATTTAAACGACGATATCTGACAAAGTTAGATGCAAACTCACTCAAATATATGAGAAATGTTGAAATTCAACTTCAAATTAGGAAGATAGACTTTGAAAATTTACAATCAACAAAAAGTGACAATCGACTTCAATGGGCTTCAATGGATGTTAATTGACGATATCTGACAAAGTTAGATGCGAACTGACTCAAATATATAAGAAATGTTGAAATTCGACTTCAAATTAGGAAGATTGACTTTGAAAATTTACAATCAACAAAAGTGACAGTCGACCTCAACGGGCTTCAAGGGATGTATACCGACGATATCTGACAAAGTTAGATGCAAACTCACTCAAATATATAAGAAATGTTGAAATTCGACTTCAAATTAGGAAGATTGACTTTGAAAATTTACAATCAACACAAGTGACACACGACTTCAAAAGGCGACAATGGATGTAAATCGACGATATCTGACAAAGTTAGATGCGAACTGACTCAAATATATAAGGAATATTGAAATTCGACTTCAAATTAGGAAGAGAGACTTTGAGAATTTACAATCAACAGAAAGTGACAATCGACTTCAATGGGCTTCAATGGATGTTAATCGACGATATCTGACAAAGTTAGATGCAAACTCACTCAAATATGTAAGAAATGCTGAAATTCGACTTCAAATTAGGAAGATAGACTTTGAAAATTTACAATCAACAAAAAGTGACAATCGACTTTAATATGCTTCAATGGATGTCAATCGACGATATCTGACAAAGTTAGATGCAAACTCACTCAAATATATAAGAAATGTTGAAATTCGACATCAAATTAGGAAGATTGACTTTGAAAATTTCCAATCAACACAAAGTGACAATCGATCTCAATGGGCTTCAATGGATATAAATCTTCTATATCGGACAAAGTTAGATGCAAAATCACTAAAATATATAAGAAATGTTGAAATTCGACTTCAAATCAGGAAGATTGACTTTGAAAATTTACAATCAACACAAGTGACACACGACCTCAAAAGGCTTCAATGGATGTAAATCGACGATATCTGACAAAGTTAGATGCAAACTCACTCAAATATATAAGAAATGTTGAAATTCGACTTCAAATTAGGAAGATTGACTTTGAAAATTTACAATCAACACAAGTGACACACGACCTCAAAAGGCGACAATGGATGTAAATCGACGATATCTGACAAAGTTAGATGCGAACTGACTCAAATATATAAGGAATGTTGAAATTCGACTTCAAATTAGGAAGATTGACTTTGAAAATTTTTAATCAACAAAAAGTGACAATCGACTTCAATGGATGTTAATCGACGATATCTGACAAAGTTAGATGCAAACTCACTCAAATATATAAGAAATGCTGAAGTTCGACTTCAAATTAGGAAGAGAGACTTTGAAAATTTACAATCAACAGAAAGTGACAATCGACTTCAATGGGCTTCAATGGATGTCAATCGACGATATCTGACAAAGTTAGATGCAAACTCACTCAAATATATAAGAAATGTTGAAATTCGACTTCAAATTAGGAAGATTGACTTTGAAAATTTCCAATCAACACAAAGTGACAATCGATCTCAATGGGCTTCAATGGATATAAATCTTCTATATCTGACAAAGTTAGATGAAAACTCACTGAAATATATAAGAAATGTTGAAATTCGACTTCAAATTAGGAAGATAGACTTTGAAAATTTTCAATCAACAAAAAGTGACAATCGACTTCAATGAGCTTCAATGGATGTTAGTCGACGATATCTGTCAAAGTTAGATGCAAACTCACTCAAATATATAAGAAATGTTGAAATTCAACTTCAAATTAGGAAGATAGACTTTAAAAATTTACAATCAACAAAAAGTGACAATCGACTTCAATGGGCTTCAATGGATGTCAATCGACGATATCTGACAAAGTTAGATGCAAACTCACTCAAATATATAAGAAATGTTGAAATTCGACTTCAAATTAGGAAGATTGACTTTGAAAATTTCCAATCAACACAAAGTGACAATCGATCTCAATGGGCTTCAATGGATATAAATCTTCTATATCTGACAAAGTTAGATGCAAACTCACTGAAATATATAAGAAATGTTGAAATTCGACTTCAAATTAGGAAGATAGACTTTGAAAATTTTCAATCAACAAAAAGTGACAATCGACTTCAATGAGCTTCAATGGATGTTAATCGACGATATCTGTCAAAGTTAGATGCGAACTGACTCAAATATATAAGAAATGTTGAAATTCAACTTCAAATTAGGAAGATAGACTTTGAAAATTTACAATCAACAAAAAGTGACAATCGACTTCAATGGGCTTCAATGGATTTAAACGACGATATCTGACAAAGTTAGATGCAAACTCACTCAAATATATGAGAAATGTTGAAATTCGACTTCAAATTAGGAAGATTGATTTTGAAAATTTACAATCAACACAAGTGACAATCGACCTCAAAGGGCTTCAATGGATGTAAATCTACGATATCTGACAAAGTTAGATGCGAACTGACTCAAATATATAAGAAATGTTGAAATTCAACTTCAAATTAGGAAGATTGACTTTGAAAATTTTCAATCAACAAAAAGTGACAATCGACTTCAATGAGCTTCAATGGATTTAAACGACGATATCTGACAAAGTTAGATGCAAACTCACTCAAATATATGAGAAATGTTGAAATTCAACTTCAAATTAGGAAGATAGACTTTGAAAATTTACAATCAACAAAAAGTGACAATCGACTTCAATGGGCTTCAATGGATGTTAATCGACGATATCTGACAAAGTTAGATGCGAACTGACTCAAATATATAAGAAATGTTGAAATTCGACTCCAAATTAGGAAGATTGACTTTGAAAATTTACAATCAACACAAGTGACAATCGACCTCAACGGGCTTCATGGATGTATACCGACGATATCTGACAAAGTTAGATGCAAACTCACTCAAATATATAAGAAATGTTGAAATTCGACTTCAAATTAGGAAGATTGACTTTGAAAATTTACCATCAACACAAGTGACACACGACCTCAAAAGGCGACAATGGATGTAAATCGACGATATCTGACAAAGTTAGATGCAAACCCACTCAAATATATAAGAAATGTTGAAATTCGACTTCAAATTAGGAAGATTGACTTTGAAAATTTACAATCAACACAAGTGACACAAGACCTCAAAAGGCTTCAATGGATGTTAATCGACGATATCTGACAAAGTTAGATGCGAACTGACTCAAATATATAATATATGTTGGAATTCGACTTCAAATTAGGAAGATTGACTTTAAAAATTTTCAATCAACAAAAAGTGACAATCGACTTCAATGAGCTTCAATGGATTTAAACGACGATATCTGACAAAGTTAGATGCAAACTCACTCAAATATATGAGAAATGTTGAAATTCAACTTCAAATTAGGAAGATAGACTTTGAAAATTTACAATCAACAAAAAGTGACAATCGACTTCAATGGGCTTCAATGGATGTTAATTGACGATATCTGACAAAGTTAGATGCGAACTGACTCAAATATATAAGAAATGTTGAAATTCGACTTCAAATTAGGAAGATTGACTTTGAAAATTTACAATCAACAAAAGTGACAGTCGACCTCAACGGGCTTCAATGGATGTATACCGACGATATCTGACAAAGTTAGATGCAAACTCACTCAATTATATAAGAAATGTTGAAATTCGACTTCAAATTAGGAAGATTGACTTTGAAAATTTACAATCAACACAAGTGACACACGACTTCAAAAGGCGACAATGGATGTAAATCGACGATATCTGACAAAGTTAGATGCGAACTGACTCAAATATATAAGGAATGTTGAAATTCGACTTCAAATTAGGAAGATTGACTTTGAAAATTTTTAATCAACAAAAAGTGACAATCGACTTCAATGGGCTTCAATGGATGTTAATCGACGATATCTGACAAAGTTAGATGCAAACTCACTCAAATATATAAGAAATGCTGAAATTCGACTTCAAATTAGGAAGAGAGACTTTGAAAATTTACAATCAACAGAAAGTGTCAATCGACTTCAATGGGCTTCAATGGATGTTAATCGACGATATCTGACAAAGTTAGATGCAAACTCACTCAAATATGTAAGAAATGCTGAAATTCGACTTTAAATTAGGAAGATAGACTTTGAAAATTTACAATCAACAAAAAGTGACAATCGACTTTAATATGCTTCAATGGATGTCAATCGACGATATCTGACAAAGTTAGATGCAAACTCACTCAAATATATAAGAAATGTTGAAATTCGACATCAAATTAGGAAGATTGACTTTGAAAATTTCCAATCAACACAAAGTGACAATCGATCTCAATGGGCTTCAATGGATATAAATCTTCTATATCGGACAAAGTTAGATGCAAAATCACTAAAATATATAAGAAATGTTGAAATTCGACTTCAAATTAGGAAGATTGACTTTGAAAATTTACAATCAACACAAGTGACACACGACCTCAAAAGGCTTCAATGGATGTAAATCGACGATATCTGACAAAGTTAGATGCAAACTCACTCAAATATATAAGAAATGTTGAAATTCGACTTCAAATTAGGAAGATTGACTTTGAAAATTTTCAATCAACAAAAAGTGACAATCGACTTCAATGAGCTTCAATGGATTTAAACGACGATATCTGACAAAGTTAGATGCAAACTCACTCAAATATATGAGAAATGTTGAAATTCAACTTCAAATTAGGAAGATAGACTTTGAAAATTTACAATCAACAAAAAGTGACAATCGACTTCAATGGGCTTCAATGGATGTTAATCGACGATATCTGACAAAGTTAGATGCGAACTGACTCAAATATATAAGAAATGTTGAAATTCGACTCCAAATTAGGAAGATTGACTTTGAAAATTTACAATCAACACAAGTGACAATCGACCTCAACGGGCTTCATGGATGTATACCGACGATATCTGACAAAGTTAGATGCAAACTCACTCAAATATATAAGAAATGTTGAAATTCGACTTCAAATTAGGAAGATTGACTTTGAAAATTTACCATCAACACAAGTGACACACGACCTCAAAAGGCGACAATGGATGTAAATCGACGATATCTGACAAAGTTAGATGCAAACCCACTCAAATATATAAGAAATGTTGAAATTCGACTTCAAATTAGGAAGATTGACTTTGAAAATTTACAATCAACACAAGTGACACAAGACCTCAAAAGGCTTCAATGGATGTTAATCGACGATATCTGACAAAGTTAGATGCGAACTGACTCAAATATATAATAAATGTTGGAATTCGACTTCAAATTAGGAAGATTGACTTTAAAAATTTTCAATCAACAAAAAGTGACAATCGACTTCAATGAGCTTCAATGGATTTAAACGACGATATCTGACAAAGTTAGATGCAAACTCACTCAAATATATGAGAAATGTTGAAATTCAACTTCAAATTAGGAAGATAGACTTTGAAAATTTACAATCAACAAAAAGTGACAATCGACTTCAATGGGCTTCAATGGATGTTAATTGACGATATCTGACAAAGTTAGATGCGAACTGACTCAAATATATAAGAAATGTTGAAATTCGACTTCAAATTAGGAAGATTGACTTTGAAAATTTACAATCAACAAAAGTGACAGTCGACCTCAACGGGCTTCAATGGATGTATACCGACGATATCTGACAAAGTTAGATGCAAACTCACTCAAATATATAAGAAATGTTGAAATTCGACTTCAAATTAGAAAGATTGACTTTGAAAATTTACAATCAACACAAGTGACACACGACTTCAAAAGGCGACATTGGATGTAAATCGACGATATCTGACAAAGTTAGATGCGAACTGACTCAAATATATAAGGAATGTTGAAATTCGACTTCAAATTAGGAAGATTGACTTTGAAAATTTTTAATCAACAAAAAGTGACAATCGACTTCAATGGGCTTCAATGGATGTTAATCGACGATATCTGACAAAGTTAGATGCAAACTCACTCAAATATATAAGAAATGCTGAAATTCGACTTCAAATTAGGAAGAGAGACTTTGAAAATTTACAATCAACAGAAAGTGTCAATCGACTTCAATGGGCTTCAATGGATGTTAATCGACGATATCTGACAAAGTTAGATGCAAACTCACTCAAATATGTAAGAAATGCTGAAATTCGACTTCAAATTAGGAAGATAGACTTTGAAAATTTACAATCAACAAAAAGTGACAATCGACTTTAATATGCTTCAATGGATGTCAATCGACGATATCTGACAAAGTTAGATGCAAACTCACTCAAATATATAAGAAATGTTGAAATTCGACATCAAATTAGGAAGATTGACTTTGAAAATTTTCAATCAACAAAAAGTGACAATCGACTTCAATGAGCTTCAATGGATTTAAACGACGATATCTGACAAAGTTAGATGCAAACTCACTCAAATATATGAGAAATGTTGAAATTCGACTTCAAATTAGGAAGATTGACTTTGAAAATTTACAATCAACACAAGTGACACACGACCTCAAAAGGCTTCAATGGATGTAAATCGACGATATCTGACAAAGTTAGATGCAAACTCACTCAAATATATAAGAAATGTTGAAATTCGACTTCAAATTAGGAAGATTGACTTTGAAAATTTCCAATCAACACAAGTGACAATCGACCTCAAAGGGCTTCAATGGATGTAAATCTACGATATCTGACAAAGTTAGATGCGAACTGACTCAAATATATAAGAAATGTTGAAAGTCAACTTCAAATTAGGAAGATTGACTTTGAAAATTTTCAATCAACAAAAAGTGACAATCGACTTCAATGAGCTTCAATGGATTTAAACGACGATATCTGACAAAGTTAGATGCAAACTCACTCAAATATATGAGAAATGTTGAAATTCAACTTCAAATTAGGAAGATAGACTTTGAAAATTTACAATCAACAAATAGTGACAATCGACTTCAATGGGCTTCAATGGATGTTAATCGACGATATCTGACAAAGTTAGATGCGAACTGACTCAAATATATAAGAAATGTTGAAATTCGACTTCAAATTAGGAAGATTGACTTTGAAAATTTACAATCAACACAAGTGACAATCGACCTCAACGGGCTTCAATGGATGTATACCGACGATATCTGACAAAGTTAGATGCAAACTCACTCAAATATATAAGAAATGTTGAAATTCGACTTCAAATTAGGAAGATTGACTTTGAAAATTTACAATCAACACAAGTGACACACGACCTCAAAAGGCGACAATGGATGTAAATCGACGATATCTGACAAAGTTAGATGCAAACCCACTCAAATATATAAGAAATGTTGAAATTCGACTTCAAATTAGGAAGATTGACTTTGAAAATTTACAATCAACACAAGTGACACACGACCTCAAAAGGCTTCAATGGATGTTAATCGACGATATCTGACAAAGTTAGATGCGAACTGACTCAAATATATAATAAATGTTGGAATTCGACTTCAAATTAGGAAGATTGACTTTAAAAATTTTCAATCAACAAAAAGTGACAATCGACTTCAATGAGCTTCAATGGATTTAAACGACGATATCTGACAAAGTTAGATGCAAACTCACTCAAATATATGAGAAATGTTGAAATTCAACTTCAAATTAGAAAGATAGACTTTGAAAATTTACAATCAACAAAAAGTGACAATCGACTTCAATGGGCTTCAATGGATGTTAATTGACGATATCTGACAAAGTTAGATGCGAACTGACTCAAATATATAAGAAATGTTGAAATTCGACTTCAAATTAGGAAGATTGACTTTGAAAATTTACAATCAACAAAAGTGACAGTCGACCTCAACGGGCTTCATTGGATGTATACCGACGATATCTGACAAAGTTAGATGCAAACTCACTCAAATATATAAGAAATGTTGAAATTCGACTTCAAATTAGGAAGATTGACTTTGAAAATTTACAATCAACACAAGTGACACACGACTTCAAAAGGCGACAATGGATGTAAATCGACGATATCTGACAAAGTTAGATGCGAACTGACTCAAATATATAAGGAATGTTGAAATTCGACTTCAAATTAGGAAGATTGACTTTGAAAATTTTTAATCAACAAAAAGTGACAATCGACTTCAATGGGCTTCAATGGATGTTAATCGACGATATCTGACAAAGTTAGATGCAAACTCACTCAAATATATAAGAAATGCTGAAATTCGACTTCAAATTAGGAAGAGAGACTTTGAAAATTTACAATCAACAGAAAGTGACAATCGACTTCAATGGGCTTCAATGGATGTTAATCGACGATATCTGACAAAGTTAGATGCAAACTCACTCAAATATGTAAGAAATGCTGAAATTCGACTTCAAATTAGGAAGATAGACTTTGGAAATTTACAATCAACAAAAAGTGACAATCGACTTTAATATGCTTCAATGGATGTCAATCGACGATATCTGACAAAGTTAGATGCAAACTCACTCAAATATATAAAAAATGTTGAAATTCGACATCAAATTAGGAAGATTGACTTTGAAAATTTCCAATCAACACAAAGTGACAATCGATCTCAATGGGCTTCAATGGATATAAATCTTCTATATCGGACAAAGTTAGATGCAAAATCACTAAAATATATAAGAAATGTTGAAATTCGACTTCAAATTAGGAAGATTGACTTTGAAAATTTACAATCAACACAAGTGACACACGACCTCAAAAGGCTTCAATGGATGTAAATCGACGATATCTGACAAAGTTAGATGCAAACTCACTCAAATATATAAGAAATGTTGAAATTCGACTTCAAATTAGGAAGATTGACTTTGAAAATTTACAATCAACACAAGTGACAATCGACCTCAAAGGGCTTCAATGGATGTAAATCTACGATATCTGACAAAGTTAGATGCGAACTGACTCAAATATATAAGAAATGTTGAAATTCAACTTCAAATTAGGAAGATTGACTTTGAAAATTTTCAATCAACAAAAAGTGACAATCGACTTCAATGAGCTTCAATGGATTTAAACGACGATATCTGACAAAGTTAGATGCAAACTCACTCAAATATATGAGAAATGTTGAAATTCAACTTCAAATTAGGAAGATAGACTTTGAAAATTTCCAATCAACACAAAGTGACAATCGACTCCAATGGGCTTCAATGGATATAAATCTTCTATATCTGACAAAGTTAGATGCAAACTGACTCAAATATATAAGAAATGTTGAAATTCGACTTCAAATTAGGAAGATTGACTTTGAAAATTTACAATCAACACAAGTGACAATCGACCTCAACGGGCTTCAATGGATGTATACCGACGATATCTGACAAAGTTAGATGCAAACTCACTCAAATATATAAGAAATGTTGAAATTCGACTTCAAATTAGGAAGATTGACTTTGAAAATTTACAATCAACACAAGTGACACACGACTTCAAAAGGCGACAATGGATGTAAATCGACGATATCTGACAAAGTTAGATGCGAACTGACTCAAATATATAAGGAATGTTGAAATTCGACTTCAAATTAGGAAGATTGACTTTGAAAATTTTTAATCAACAAAAAGTGACAATCGACTTCAATGGATGTTAATCGACGATATCTGACAAAGTTAGATGCAAACTCACTCAAATATATAAGAAATGCTGAAGTTCGACTTCAAATTAGGAAGAGAGACTTTGAAAATTTACAATCAACAAAAAGTGACAATCGACTTTAATATGCTTCAATGGATGTCAATCGACGATATCTGACAAAGTTAGATGCAAACTCACTCAAATATATAAGAAATGTTGAAATTCGACATCAAATTAGGAAGATTGACTTTGAAAATTTCCAATCAACACAAAGTGACAATCGATCTCAATGGGCTTCAATGGATATAAATCTTCTATATTGGACAAAGTTAGATGCAAAATCACTAAAATATATAAGAAATGTTGAAATTCGACTTCAAATTAGGAAGATTGACTTTGAAAATTTACAATCAACACAAGTGACACACGACCTCAAAAGGCTTCAATGGATGTAAATCGACGATATCTGACAAAGTAAGATGCAAACTCACTCAAATATATAAGAAATGTTGAAATTCGACTTCAAATTAGGAAGATTGACTTTGAAAATTTACAATCAACACAAGTGACACACGACCTCAAAAGGCGACAATGGATGTAAATCGACGATATCTGACAAAGTTAGATGCGAACTGACTCAAATATATAAGGAATGTTGAAATTCGACTTCAAATTAGGAAGATTGACTTTGAAAATTTTTAATCAACAAAAAGTGACAATCGACTTCAATGGATGTTAATCGACGATATCTGACAAAGTTAGATGCAAACTCACTCAAATATATAAGAAATGCTGAAGTTCGACTTCAAATTAGGAAGAGAGACTTTGAAAATTTACAATCAACAGAAAGTGACAATCGACTTCAATGGGCTTCAATGGATGTCAATCGACGATATCTGACAAAGTTAGATGCAAACTCACTCAAATATATAAGAAATGTTGAAATTCGACTTCAAATTAGGAAGATTGACTTTGAAAATTTCCAATCAACACAAAGTGACAATCGATCTCAATGGGCTTCAATGGATATAAATCTTCTATATCTGACAAAGTTAGATGCAAACTCACTCAAATATATAAGAAATGTTGAAATTCGACTTCAAATTAGGAAGATTGACTTTGAAAATTTACAATCAACACAAGTGACAATCGACCTCAAAGGGCTTCAATGGATGTAAATCTACGATATCTGACAAAGTTAGATGCGAACTGACTCAAATATATAAGAAATGTTGAAATTCGACTTCAAATTAGGAAGATTGACTTTGAAAATTTTTAATCAACAAAAAGTGACAATCGACTTCAATGGATGTTAATCGACGATATCTGACAAAGTTAGATGCAAACTCACTCAAATATATAAGAAATGCTGAAGTTCGACTTCAAATTAGGAAGAGAGACTTTGAAAATTTACAATCAACAGAAAGTGACAATCGACTTCAATGGGCTTCAATGGATGTCAATCGACGATATCTGACAAAGTTAGATGCAAACTCACTCAAATATATAAGAAATGTTGAAATTCGACTTCAAATTAGGAAGATTGACTTTGAAAATTTTCAATCAACAAAAAGTGACAATCGACTTCAATGAGCTTCAATGGATTTAAACGACGATATCTGACAAAGTTAGATGCAAACTCACTCAAATATATGAGAAATGTTGAAATTCAACTTCAAATTAGGAAGATAGACTTTGAAAATTTCCAATCAACACAAAGTGACAATCGACTCCAATGGGCTTCAATGGATATAAATCTTCTATATCTGACAAAGTTAGATGCAAACTGACTCAAATATATAAGAAATGTTGAAATTCGACTTCAAATTAGGAAGATTGACTTTGAAAATTTACAATCAACACAAGTGACAATCGACCTCAACGGGCTTCAATGGATGTATACCGACGATATCTGACAAAGTTAGATGCAAACTCACTCAAATATATAAGAAATGTTGAAATTCGACTTCAAATTAGGAAGATTGACTTTGAAAATTTACAATCAACACAAGTGACACACGACTTCAGAAGGCGACAATGGATGTAAATCGACGATATCTGACAAAGTTAGATGCGAACTGACTCAAATATATAAGGAATGTTGAAATTCGACTTCAAATTAGGAAGATTGACTTTGAAAATTTTTAATCAACAAAAAGTGACAATCGACTTCAATGGATGTTAATCGACGATATCTGACAAAGTTAGATGCAAACTCACTCAAATATATAAGAAATGCTGAAGTTCGACTTCAAATTAGGAAGAGAGACTTTGAAAATTTACAATCAACAAAAAGTGACAATCGACTTTAATATGCTTCAATGGATGTCAATCGACGATATCTGACAAAGTTAGATGCAAACTCACTCAAATATATAAGAAATGTTGAAATTCGACATCAAATTAGGAAGATTGACTTTGAAAATTTCCAATCAACACAAAGTGACAATCGATCTCAATGGGCTTCAATGGATATAAATCTTCTATATTGGACAAAGTTAGATGCAAAATCACTAAAATATATAAGAAATGTTGAAATTCGACTTCAAATTAGGAAGATTGACTTTGAAAATTTACAATCAACACAAGTGACACACGACCTCAAAAGGCTTCAATGGATGTAAATCGACGATATCTGACAAAGTAAGATGCAAACTCACTCAAATATATAAGAAATGTTGAAATTCGACTTCAAATTAGGAAGATTGACTTTGAAAATTTACAATCAACACAAGTGACACACGACCTCAAAAGGCGACAATGGATGTAAATCGACGATATCTGACAAAGTTAGATGCGAACTGACTCAAATATATAAGGAATGTTGAAATTCGACTTCAAATTAGGAAGATTGACTTTGAAAATTTTTAATCAACAAAAAGTGACAATCGACTTCAATGGATGTTAATCGACGATATCTGACAAAGTTAGATGCAAACTCACTCAAATATATAAGAAATGCTGAAGTTCGACTTCAAATTAGGAAGAGAGACTTTGAAAATTTACAATCAACAGAAAGTGACAATCGACTTCAATGGGCTTCAATGGATGTCAATCGACGATATCTGACAAAGTTAGATGCAAACTCACTCAAATATATAAGAAATGTTGAAATTCGACTTCAAATTAGGAAGATTGACTTTGAAAATTTCCAATCAACACAAAGTGACAATCGATCTCAATGGGCTTCAATGGATATAAATCTTCTATATCTGACAAAGTTAGATGCAAACTCACTGAAATATATAAGAAATGTTGAAATTCGACTTCAAATTAGGAAGATAGACTTTGAAAATTTTCAATCAACAAAAAGTGACAATCGACTTCAATGGGCTTCAATGGATGTCAATCGACGATATCTGACAAAGTTAGATGCAAACTCACTCAAATATATAAGAAATGTTGAAATTCGACTTCAAATTAGGAAGATTGACTTTGAAAATTTCCAATCAACACAAAGTGACAATCGATCTCAATGGGCTTCAATGGATATAAATCTTCTATATCTGACAAAGTTAGATGCAAACTCACTGAAATATATAAGAAATGTTGAAATTCGACTTCAAATTAGGAAGATAGACTTTGAAAATTTTCAATCAACAAAAAGTGACAATCGACTTCAATGAGCTTCAATGGATGTTAATCGACGATATCTGTCAAAGTTAGATGCAAACTCACTCAAATATATAAGAAATGTTGAAATTCAATTTCAAATTAGGAAGATAGACTTTAAAAATTTACAATCAACAAAAAGTGACAATCGACTTCAATGGGCTTCAATGGATGTCAATCGACGATATCTGACAAAGTTAGATGCAAACTCACTCAAATATATAAGAAATGTTGAAATTCGACTTCAAATTAGGAAGATTGACTTTGAAAATTTCCAATCAACACAAAGTGACAATCGATCTCAATGGGCTTCAATGGATATAAATCTTCTATATCTGACAAAGTTAGATGCAAACTCACTGAAATATATAAGAAATGTTGAAATTCGACTTCAAATTAGGAAGATAGACTTTGAAAATTTTCAATCAACAAAAAGTGACAATCGACTTCAATGAGCTTCAATGGATGTTAATCGACGATATCTGTCAAAGTTAGATGCGAACTGACTCAAATATATAAGAAATGTTGAAATTCAACTTCAAATTAGGAAGATAGACTTTGAAAATTTACAATCAACAAAAAGTGACAATCGACTTCAATGGGCTTCAATGGATTTAAACGACGATATCTGACAAAGTTAGATGCAAACTCACTCAAATATATGAGAAATGTTGAAATTCGACTTCAAATTAGGAAGATTGATTTTGAAAATTTACAATCAACACAAGTGACAATCGACCTCAAAGGACTTCAATGGATGTAAATCTACGATATCTGACAAAGTTAGATGCGAACTGACTCAAATATATAAGAAATGTTGAAATTCAACTTCAAATTAGGAAGATTGACTTTGAAAATTTTCAATCAACAAAAAGTGACAATCGACTTCAATGAGCTTCAATGGATTTAAACGACGATATCTGACAAAGTTAGATGCAAACTCACTCAAATATATGAGAAATGTTGAAATTCAACTTCAAATTAGGAAGATAGACTTTGAAAATTTACAATCAACAAAAAGTGACAATCGACTTCAATGGGCTTCAATGGATGTTAATCGACGATATCTGACAAAGTTAGATGCGAACTGACTCAAATATATAAGAAATGTTGAAATTCGACTTCAAATTAGGAAGATTGACTTTGAAAATTTACAATCAACACAAGTGACAATCGACCTCAACGGGCTTCAATGGATGTATACCGACGATATCTGACAAAGTTAGATGCAAACTCACTCAAATATATAAGAAATGTTGAAATTCGACTTCAAATTAGGAAGATTGACTTTGAAAATTTACAATCAACACAAGTGACACACGACTTCAAAAGGCGACAATGGATGTAAATCGACGATATCTGACAAAGTTAGATGCAAACCCACTCAATTATATAAGAAATGTTGAAATTCGACTTCAAATTAGGAAGATTGACTTTGAAAATTTACAATCAACACAAGTGACACACGACCTCAAAAGGCTTCAATGGATGTCAATCGACGATATCTGACAAAGTTAGATGCGAACTGACTCAAATATATAATAAATGTTGGAATTCGACTTCAAATTAGGAAGATTGACTTTAAAAATTTTCAATCAACAAAAAGTGACAATCGACTTCAATGAGCTTCAATGCATTTAAACGACGATATCTGACAAAGTTAGATGCAAACTCACTCAAATATATGAGAAATGTTGAAATTCAACTTCAAATTAGGAAGATAGACTTTGAAAATTTACAATCAACAAAAAGTGACAATCGACTTCAAAAGGCGACAATGGATGTAAATCGACGATATCTGACAAAGTTAGATGCGAACTGACTCAAATATATAAGGAATGTTGAAATTCGACTTCAAATTAGGAAGATTGACTTTGAAAATTTTTAATCAACAAAAAGTGACAATCGACTTCAATGGGCTTCAATGGATGTTAATCGACGATATCTGACAAAGTTAGATGCAAACTCACTCAAATATATAAGAAATGCTGAAATTCGACTTCAAATTAGGAAGAGAGACTTTGAAAATTTACAATCAACAGAAAGTGACAATCGACTTCAATGGGCTTCAATGGATGTTAATCGACGATATCTGACAAAGTTAGATGCAAACTCACTCAAATATGTAAGAAATGCTGAAATTCGACTTCAAATTAGGAAGATAGACTTTGAAAATTTACAATCAACAAAAAGTGACAATCGACTTTAATATGCTTCAATGGATGTCAATCGACGATATCTGACAAAGTTAGATGCAAACTCACTCAAATATATAAGAAATGTTGAAATTCGACATCAAATTAGGAAGATTGACTTTGAAAATTTCCAATCAACACAAAGTGACAATCGATCTCAATGGGCTTCAATGGATATAAATCTTCTATATCGGACAAAGTTAGATGCAAAATCACTAAAATATATAAGAAATGTTGAAATTCGACTTCAAATTAGGAAGATTGACTTTGAAAATTTACAATCAACACAAGTGACACACGACCTCAAAAGGCTTCAATGGATGTAAATCGACGATATCTGACAAAGTTAGATGCAAACTCACTCAAATATATAAGAAATGTTGAAATTCGACTTCAAATTAGGAAGATTGACTTTGAAAATTTACAATCAACACAAGTGACACACGACCTCAAAAGGCGACAATGGATGTAAATCGACGATATCTGACAAAGTTAGATGCGAACTGACTCAAATATATAAGGAATGTTGAAATTCGACTTCAAATTAGGAAGATTGACTTTGAAAATTTTTAATCAACAAAAAGTGACAATCGACTTCAATGGGCTTCAATGGATGTTAATCGACGATATCTGACAAAGTTAGATGCAAACTCACTCAAATATATAAGAAATGCTGAAATTCGACTTCAAATTAGGAAGAGAGACTTTGAAAATTTACAATCAACAGAAAGTGACAATCGACTTCAATGGGCTTCAATGGATGTTAATCGACGATATCTGACAAAGTTAGATGCAAACTCACTCAAATATGTAAGAAATGCTGAAATTCGACTTCAAATTAGGAAGATTGACTTTGAAAATTTCCAATCAACACAAAGTGACAATCGATCTCAATGGGCTTCAATGGATATAAATCTTCTATATCGGACAAAGTTAGATGCAAAATCACTAAAATATATAAGAAATGTTGAAATTCGACTTCAAATTAGGAAGATTGACTTTGAAAATTTACAATCAACACAAGTGACACACGACCTCAAAAGGCTTCAATGGATGTAAATCGACGATATCTGACAAAGTTAGATGCAAACTCACTCAAATATATAAGAAATGCTGAAGTTCGACTTCAAATTAGGAAGAGAGACTTTGAAAATTTACAATCAACAAAAAGTGACAATCGACTTTAATATGCTTCAATGGATGTCAATCGACGATATCTGACAAAGTTAGATGCAAACTCACTCAAATATATAAGAAATGTTGAAATTCGACATCAAATTAGGAAGATTGACTTTGAAAATTTCCAATCAACACAAAGTGACAATCGATCTCAATGGGCTTCAATGGATATAAATCTTCTATATCGGACAAAGTTAGATGCAAAATCACTAAAATATATAAGAAATGTTGAAATTCGACTTCAAATTAGGAAGATTGACTTTGAAAATTTACAATCAACACAAGTGACACACGACCTCAAAAGGCTTCAATGGATGTAAATCGACGATATCTGACAAAGTTAGATGCAAACTCACTCAAATATATAAGAAATGTTGAAATTCGACTTCAAATTAGGAAGATTGACTTTGAAAATTTACAATCAACACAAGTGACACACGACCTCAAAAGGCGACAATGGATGTAAATCGACGATATCTGACAAAGTTAGATGCGAACTGACTCAAATATATAAGGAATGTTGAAATTCGACTTCAAATTAGGAAGATTGACTTTGAAAATTTTTAATCAACAAAAAGTGACAATCGACTTCAATGGATGTTAATCGACGATATCTGTCAAAGTTAGATGCAAACTCACTCAAATATATAAGAAATGTTGAAATTCAATTTCAAATTAGGAAGATAGACTTTAAAAATTTACAATCAACAAAAAGTGACAATCGACTTCAATGGGCTTCAATTGATGTCAATCGACGATATCTGACAAAGTTAGATGCAAACTCACTCAAATATATAAGAAATGTTGAAATTCGACTTCAAATTAGGAAGATTGACTTTGAAAATTTCCAATCAACACAAAGTGACAATCGATCTCAATGGGCTTCAATGGATATAAATCTTCTATATCTGACAAAGTTAGATGCAAACTCACTGAAATATATAAGAAATGTTGAAATTCGACTTCAAATTAGGAAGATAGACTTTGAAAATTTTCAATCAACAAAAAGTGACAATCGACTTCAATGAGCTTCAATGGATGTTAATCGACGACTTCTGTCAAAGTTAGATGCGAACTGACTCAAATATATAAGAAATGTTGAAATTCAACTTCAAATTAGGAAGATAGACTTTGAAAATTTACAATCAACAAAAAGTGACAATCGACTTCAATGGGCTTCAATGGATTTAAACGACGATATCTGACAAAGTTAGATGCAAACTCACTCAAATATATGAGAAATGTTGAAATTCGACTTCAAATTAGGAAGATTGATTTTGAAAATTTACAATCAACACAAGTGACAATCGACCTCAAAGGACTTCAATGGATGTAAATCTACGATATCTGACAAAGTTAGATGCGAACTGACTCAAATATATAAGAAATGTTGAAATTCAACTTCAAATTAGGAAGATTGACTTTGAAAATTTTCAATCAACAAAAAGTGACAATCGACTTCAATGAGCTTCAATGGATTTAAACGACGATATCTGACAAAGTTAGATGCAAACTCACTCAAATATATGAGAAATGTTGAAATTCAACTTCAAATTAGGAAGATAGACTTTGAAAATTTACAATCAACAAAAAGTGACAATCGACCTCAACGGGCTTCAATGGATGTATACCGACGATATCTGACAAAGTTAGATGCAAACTCACTCAAATATATAAGAAATGTTGAAATTCGACTTCAAATTAGGAAGATTGACTTTGAAAATTTACAATCAACACAAGTGACACACGACTTCAAAAGGCGACAATGGATGTAAATCGACGATATCTGACAAAGTTAGATGCAAACCCACTCAATTATATAAGAAATGTTGAAATTCGACTTCAAATTAGGAAGATTGTCTTTGAAAATTTACAATCAACACAAGTGACACACGACCTCAAAAGGCTTCAATGGATGTCAATCGACGATATCTGACAAAGTTAGATGCGAACTGACTCAAATATATAAGAAATGTTGGAATTCGACTTCAAATTAGGAAGATTGACTTTGAAAATTTACAATCAACACAAGTGACACACGACTTCAAAAGGCGACAATGGATGTAAATCGACGATATCTGACAAAGTTAGATGCAAACCCACTCAATTATATAAGAAATGTTGAAATTCGACTTCAAATTAGGAAGATTGACTTTGAAAATTTACAATCAACACAAGTGACACACGACCTCAAAAGGCTTCAATGGATGTCAATCGACGATATCTGACAAAGTTAGATGCGAACTGACTCAAATATATAATAAATGTTGGAATTCGACTTCAAATTAGGAAGATTGACTTTAAAAATTTACAATCAACAAAAAGTGACAATCGACTTCAATGGGCTTCAATGGATGTTAATTGACGATATCTGACAAAGTTAGATGCGAACTGACTCAAATATATAAGAAATGTTGAAATTCGACTTCAAATTAGGAAGATTGACTTTGAAAATTTACAATCAACAAAAGTGACAGTCGACCTCAACGGGCTTCAATGGATGTATACCGACGATATCTGACAAAGTTAGATGCAAACTCACTCAAATATATAAGAAATGTTGAAATTCGACTTCAAATTAGGAAGATTGACTTTGAAAATTTACAATCAACACAAGTGACACACGACCTCAAAAGGCTTCAATGGATGTAAATCGACGATATCTGACAAAGTTAGATGCAAACTCACTCAAATATATAAGAAATGTTGAAATTCGACTTCAAATTAGGAAGATTGACTTTGAAAATTTACAATCAACACAAGTGACACACGACCTCAAAAGGCGACAATGGATGTAAATCGACGATATCTGACAAAGTTAGATGCGAACTGACTCAAATATATAAGGAATGTTGAAATTCGACTTCAAATTAGGAAGATTGACTTTGAAAATTTTTAATCAACAAAAAGTGACAATCGACTTCAATGGGCTTCAATGGATGTTAATCGACGATATCTGACAAAGTTAGATGCAAACTCACTCAAATATATAAGAAATGCTGAAATTCGACTTCAAATTAGGAAGAGAGACTTTGAAAATTTACAATCAACAGAAAGTGACAATCGACTTCAATGGGCTTCAATGGATGTTAATCGACGATATCTGACAAAGTTAGATGCAAACTCACTCAAATATGTAAGAAATGCTGAAATTCGACTTCAAATTAGGAAGATAGACTTTGAAAATTTACAATCAACAAAAAGTGACAATCGACTTTAATATGCTTCAATGGATGTCAATCGACGATATCTGACAAAGTTAGATGCAAACTCACTCAAATATATAAGAAATGTTGAAATTCGACTTCAAATTAGGAAGAGAGACTTTGAAAATTTACAATCAACAGAAAGTGACAATCGACTTCAATGGGCTTCAATGGATGTTAATCGACGATATCTGACAAAGTTAGATGCAAACTCACTCAAATATGTAAGAAATGCTGGAATTCGACTTCAAATTAGGAAGATAGACTTTGAAAATTTACAATCAACAAAAAGTGACAATCGACTTTAATATGCTTCAATGGATGTCAATCGACGATATCTGACAAAGTTAGATGCAAACTCACTCAAATATATAAGAAATGTTGAAATTCGACATCAAATTAGGAAGATTGACTTTGAAAATTTCCAATCAACACAAAGTGACAATCGATCTCAATGGGCTTCAATGGATATAAATCTTCTATATCGGACAAAGTTAGATGCAAAATCACTAAAATATATAAGAAATGTTGAAATTCGACTTCAAATTAGGAAGATTGACTTTGAAAATTTACAATCAACACAAGTGACACACGACCTCAAAAGGCTTCAATGGATGTAAATCGACGATATCTGACAAAGTTAGATGCAAACTCACTCAAATATATAAGAAATGTTGAAATTCGACTTCAAATTAGGAAGATTGACTTTGAAAATTTACAATCAACACAAGTGACACACGACCTCAAAAGGCGACAATGGATGTAAATCGACGATATCTGACAAAGTTAGATGCGAACTGACTCAAATATATAAGGAATGTTGAAATTCGACTTCAAATTAGGAAGATTGACTTTGAAAATTTTTAATCAACAAAAAGTGACAATCGACTTCAATGGGCTTTAATGGATGTTAATCGACGATATCTGACAAAGTTAGATGCAAACTCACTCAAATATATAAGAAATGCTGAAATTCGACTTCAAATTAGGAAGAGAGACTTTGAAAATTTACAATCAACAGAAAGTGACAATCGACTTCAATGGGCTTCAATGGATGTTAATCGACGATATCTGACAAAGTTAGATGCAAACTCACTCAAATATGTAAGAAATGCTGAAATTCGACTTCAAATTAGGAAGATAGACTTTGAAAATTTACAATCAACAAAAAGTGACAATCGACTTTAATATGCTTCAATGGATGTCAATCGACGATATCTGACAAAGTAAGATGCAAACTCACTCAAATATATAAGAAATGTTGAAATTCGACATCAAATTAGGAAGATAGACTTTGAAAATTTACAATCAACAAAAAGTGACAATCGACTTTAATATGCTTCAATGGATGTCAATCGACGATATCTGACAAAGTTAGATGCAAACTCACTCAAATATATAAGAAATGTTGAAATTCGACTTCAAATTAGGAAGATTGACTTTGAAAATTTACAATCAACACAAGTGACACACGACCTCAAAAGGCGACAATGGATGTAAATCGACGATATCTGACAAAGTTAGATGCGAACTGACTCAAATATATAAGGAATGTTGAAATTCGACTTCAAATTAGGAAGATTCACTTTGAAAATTTTTAATCAACAAAAAGTGACAATCGACTTCAATGGATGTTAATCGACGATATCTGACAAAGTTAGATGCAAACTCACTGAAATATATAAGAAATGCTGAAGTTCGACTTCAAATTAGGAAGAGAGACTTTGAAAATTTACAATCAACAGAAAGTGACAATCGACTTCAATGGGCTTCAATGGATGTCAATCGACGATATCTGACAAAGTTAGATGCAAACTCACTCAAATATGTAAGAAATGCTGAAATTCGACTTCAAATTAGGAAGATAGACTTTGAAAATTTCCAATCAACAAAAAGTGACAATCGACTTTAATATGCTTCAATGGATGTCAATCGACGATATCTGACAAAGTTAGATGCAAACTCACTCAAATATATAAGAAATGTTGAAATTCGACATCAAATTAGGAAGATTGACTTTGAAAATTTCCAATCAACACAAAGTGACAATCGATCTCAATGGGCTTCAATGGATATAAAGCTTCTATATCGGACAAAGTTAGATGCAAAATCACTAAAATATATAAGAAATGTTGAAATTCGACTTCAAATTAGGAAGATTGACTTTGAAAATTTACAATCAACACAAGTGACACACGACCTCAAAAGGCTTCAATGGATGTAAATCGACGATATCTGACAAAGTTAGATGCAAACTCACTCAAATATATAAGAAATGTTGAAATTCGACTTCAAATTAGGAAGATTGACTTTGAAAATTTCCAACCAACACAAAGTGACAATCGATCTCAAAAGGCGACAATGGATGTAAATCGACGATATCTGACAAAGTTAGATGCAAACTCACTGAAATATATAAGAAATGTTGAAATTCGACTTCAAATTAGGAAGATAGACTTTGAAAATTTTCAATCAACAAAAAGTGACAATCGACTTCAATGAGCTTCAATGGATGTTAATCGACGATATCTGTCAAAGTTAGATGCGAACTGACTCAAATATATAAGAAATGTTGAAATTCAACTTCAAATTAGGAAGATAGACTTTGAAAATTTACAATCAACAAAAAGTGACAATCGACTTCAATGGGCTTAAATGGATTTAAACGACGATATCTGACAAAGTAAGATGCAAACTCACTCAAATATATGAGAAATGTTGAAATTCAACTTCAAATTAGGAAGATAGACTTTGAAAATTTACAATCAACAAAAAGTGACAATCGACTTCAATGGGCTTCAATGGATGTTAATTGACGATATCTGACAAAGTTAGATGCGAACTGACTCAAATATATAAGAAATGTTGAAATTCGACTTCAAATTAGGAAGATTGACTTTGGAAATTTACAATCAACAAAAGTGACAGTCGACCTCAACGGGCTTCAATGGATGTATACCGACGATATCTGACAAAGTTAGATGCAAACTCACTCAAATATATAAGAAATGTTGAAATTCGACTTCAAATTAGGAAGATTGACTTTGAAAATTTACAATCAACACAAGTGACACACGACTTCAAAAGGCGACAATGGATGTAAATCGACGATATCTGACAAAGTTAGATGCGAACTGACTCAAATATATAAGGAATGTTGAAATTCGACTTCAAATTAGGAAGATTGACTTTGAAAATTTTTAATCAACAAAAAGTGACAATCGACTTCAATGGGCTTCAATGGATGTTAATCGACGATACCTGACAAAGTTAGATGCAAACTCACTCAAATATATAAGAAATGCTGAAATTCGACTTCAAATTAGGAAGAGAGACTTTGAAAATTTACAATCAACAGAAAGTGACAATCGACTTCAATGGGCTTCAATGGATGTTAATCGACGATATCTGACAAAGTTAGATGCAAACTCACTCAAATATGTAAGAAATGCTGAAATTCGACTTCAAATTAGGAAGATAGACTTTGAAAATTTACAATCAACAAAAAGTGACAATCGACTTTAATATGCTTCAATGGATGTCAATCGACGATATCTGACAAAGTTAGATGCAAACTCACTCAAATATATAAGAAATGTTGAAATTCGACATCAAATTAGGAAGATTGACTTTGAAAATTTCCAATCAACACAAAGTGACAATCGATCTCAATGGGCTTCAATGGATATAAATCTTCTATATCGGACAAAGTTAGATGCAAAATCACTAAAATATATAAGAAATGTTGAAATTCGACTTCAAATTAGGAAGATTGACTTTGAAAATTTACAATCAACACAAGTGACACACGACCTCAAAAGGCTTCAATGGATGTAAATCGACGATATCTGACAAAGTTAGATGCAAACTCACTCAATTATATAAGAAATGTTGAAATTCGACTTCAAATTAGGAAGATTGACTTTGAAAATTTTTAATCAACAGAAAGTGACAATCGACTTCAATGGGCTTCAATGGATGTTAATCGACGATATCTGACAAAGTTAGATGCAAACTCACTCAAATATGTAAGAAATGCTGAAATTCGACTTCAAATTAGGAAGATAGACTTTGAAAATTTACAATCAACAAAAAGTGACAATCGACTTTAATATGCTTCAATGGATGTCAATCGACGATATCTGACAAAGTTAGATGCAAACTCACTCAAATATATAAGAAATGTTGAAATTCGACATCAAATTAGGAAGATTGACTTTGAAAATTTCCAATCAACACAAAGTGACAATCGATCTCAATGGTCTTCAATGGATATAAATCTTCTATATCGGACAAAGTTAGATGCAAAATCACTAAAATATATAAGAAATGTTGAAATTCGACTTCAAATTAGGAAGATTGACTTTGAAAATTTACAATCAACACAAGTGACACACTACCTCAAAAGGCTTCAATGGATGTAAATCGACGATATCTGACAAAGTTAGATGCAAACTCACTCAAATATATAAGAAATGCTGAAATTCGACTTCAAATTAGGAAGATTGACTTTGAAAATTTACAATCAACAAAAAGTGACAATCGACTTCAATGGGCTTCAATGGATGTCAATCGACGATATCTGACAAAGTTAGATGCAAACTCACTGAAATATATAAGAAATGTTGAAATTCGACTTCAAATTAGGAAGATAGACATTGAAAATTTTCAATCAACAAAAAGTGACAATCGACTTCAATGAGCTTCAATGGATGTTAATCGACGATATCTGACAAAGTTAGATGCAAACTCACTCAAATATATAAGAAATGTTGAAATTCGACTTCAAATTAGGAAGATTGACTTTGAAAATTTTCAATCAACAAAAAGTAACAATCGACTTCAATGAGCTTCAATGGATGTTAATCGACGATATCTGACAAAGTTAGATGCAAACTCACTCAAATATATAAGAAATGTTGAAATTCGACTTCAAATTAGGAAGATTGACTTTGAAAATTTTCAATTAACAAAAAGTAACAATCGACTCCAATGAGCTTCAATGGATTTAAACGACGATATCTGACAAAGTTAGATGCAAATTCACTCAAATATATGAGAAATGTTGAAATTCGACTTCAAATTAGGAAGATAGACTTTGAAAATTTACAATCAACAAAAAGTGACAATCGACCTCAAAGGGCTTCAATGGATGTTAATCGACGATATCTGACAAAGTTAGATGCGAACTGACTCAAATATATAAAAAATGTTGAAATTCAACTTCAAATTAGGAAGATAGACTTTGAAAATTTACAATCAACAAAAAGTGACAATCGACTTCAATGGGCTTCAATGGATGTTAATCGACGATATCTGACAAAGTTAGATGCAAACTCACTCAAATATATAAGAAATGTTGAAATTCGACTTCAAATTAGGAAGATAGACTTTGAAAATTTACAATCAACAAAAAGTGACAATCGACCTCAAAGGGCTTCAATGGATGTTAATCGACGATATCTGACAAAGTTAGATGCGAACTGACTCAAATATATAAAAAATGTTGAAATTCAACTTCAAATTAGGAAGATAGACTTTGAAAATTTACAATCAACAAAAAGTGACAATCGACTTCAATGGGCTTCAATGGATGTTAATCGACGATATCTGACAAAGTTAGATGCAAACTCACTCAAATATATAAGAAATGTTGAAATTCGACTTCAAATTAGGAAGATTGACTTTGAAAATTTACAATCAACACAAGTGACACACGACTTCAAAAGGCGACAATGGATGTAAATCGACGATATCTGACAAAGTTAGATGCGAACTGACTCAAATATATAAGGAATGTTGAAATTCGACTTCAAATTAGGAAGATTGACTTTGAAAATTTTTAATCAACAAAAAGTGACAATCGACTTCAATGGGCTTCAATGGATGTTAATCGACGATATCTGACAAAGTTAGATGCAAACTCACTCAAATATATAAGAAATGCTGAAATTCGACTTCAAATTAGGAAGAGAGACTTTGAAAATTTACAATCAACAGAAAGTGACAATCGACTTCAATGGGCTTCAATGGATGTTAATCGACGATATCTGACAAAGTTAGATGCAAACTCACTCAAATATGTAAGAAATGCTGAAATTCGACTTCAAATTAGGAAGATAGACTTTGAAAATTTACAATCAACAAAAAGTGACAATCGACTTTAATATGCTTCAATGGATGTCAATCGACGATATCTGACAAAGTTAGATGCAAACTCACTCAAATATATAAGAAATGTTGAAATTCGACATCAAATTAGGAAGATTGACTTTGAAAATTTCCAATCAACACAAAGTGACAATCGATCTCAATGGGCTTCAATGGATATAAATCTTCTATATCGGACAAAGTTAGATGCAAAATCACTAAAATATATAAGAAATGTTGAAATTCGACTTCAAATTAGGAAGATTGACTTTGAAAATTTACAATCAACACAAGTGACACACGACCTCAAAAGGCTTCAATGGATGTAAATCGACGATATCTGACAAAGTTAGATGCAAACTCACTCAAATATATAAGAAATGTTGAAATTCGACTTCAAATTAGGAAGATTGACTTTGAAAATTTACAATCAACACAAGTGACACACGACCTCAAAAGGCGACAATGGATGTAAATCGACGATATCTGACAAAGTTAGATGCGAACTGACTCAAATATATAAGGAATGTTGAAATTCGACTTCAAATTAGGAAGATTGACTTTGAAAATTTTTAATCAACAAAAAGTGACAATCGACTTCAATGGGCTTCAATGGATGTTAATCGACGATATCTGACAAAGTTAGATGCAAACTCACTCAAATATATAAGAAATGCTGAAATTCGACTTCAAATTAGGAAGAGAGACTTTGAAAATTTACAATCAACAGAAAGTGACAATCGACTTCAATGGGCTTCAATGGATGTTAATCGACGATATCTGACAAAGTTAGATGCAAACTCACTCAAATATGTAAGAAATGCTGAAATTCGACTTCAAATTAGGAAGATAGACTTTGAAAATTTACAATCAACAAAAAGTGACAATCGACTTTAATATGCTTCAATGGATGTCAATCGACGATATCTGACAAAGTTAGATGCAAACTCACTCAAATATATAAGAAATGTTGAAATTCGACTTCAAATTAGGAAGATTGACTTTGAAAATTTACAATCAACACAAGTGACACACGACCTCAAAAGGCGACAATGGATGTAAATCGACGATATCTGACAAAGTTAGATGCGAACTGACTCAAATATATAAGGAATGTTGAAATTCGACTTCAAATTAGGAAGATTGACTTTGAAAATTTTTAATCAACAGAAAGTGACAATCGACTTCAATGGGCTTCAATGGATGTTAATCGACGATATCTGACAAAGTTAGATGCAAACTCACTCAAATATGTAAGAAATGCTGAAATTCGACTTCAAATTAGGAAGATAGACTTTGAAAATTTACAATCAACAAAAAGTGACAATCGACTTTAATATGCTTCAATGGATGTCAATCGACGATATCTGACAAAGTTAGATGCAAACTCACTCAAATATATAAGAAATGTTGAAATTCGACATCAAATTAGGAAGATTGACTTTGAAAATTTTTAATCAACAAAAAGTGACAATCGACTTCAATGAGCTTCAATGGATGTTAATCGACGATATCTGACAAAGTTAGATGCAAACTCACTCAAATATATAAGAAATGTTGAAATTCGACTTCAAATTAGGAAGATTGACTTTGAAAATTTCCAATCAACACAAAGTGACAATCGATCTCAATGGTCTTCAATGGATATAAATCTTCTATATCGGACAAAGTTAGATGCAAAATCACTAAAATATATAAGAAATGTTGAAATTCGACTTCAAATTAGGAAGATTGACTTTGAAAATTTACAATTAACACAAGTGACACACGACCTCAAAAGGCTTCAATGGATGTAAATCGACGATATCTGACAAAGTTAGATGCAAACTCACTCAAATATATAAGAAATGCTGAAATTCGACTTCAAATTAGGAAGATTGACTTTGAAAATTTACAATCAACAAAAAGTGACAATCGACTTCAATGGGCTTCAATGGATGTCAATCGACGATATCTGTCAAAGTTAGATGCAAACTCACTGAAATATATAAGAAATGTTGAAATTCGACTTCAATTTAGGAAGATAGACATTGAAAATTTTCAATCAACAAAAAGTGACAATCGACTTCAATGAGCTTCAATGGATGTTAATCGACGATATCTGACAAAGTTAGATGCAAACTCACTCAAATATATAAGAAATGTTGAAATTCGACTTCAAATTAGGAAGATTGACTTTGAAAATTTTCAATCAACAAAAAGTAACAATCGACTTCAATGAGCTTCAATGGATGTTAATCGACGATATCTGACAAAGTTAGATGCAAACTCACTCAAATATATAAGAAATGTTGAAATTCGACTTCAAATTAGGAAGATTGACTTTGAAAATTTTCAATTAACAAAAAGTAACAATCGACTCCAATGAGCTTCAATGGATTTAAACGACGATATCTGACAAAGTTAGATGCAAATTCACTCAAATATATGAGAAATGTTGAAATTCGACTTCAAATTAGGAAGATTGACTTTGAAAATTTTCAATCAACTCCATTGGGCTTCAATGGATGTTAATCGACAATATCTGACAAAGTTAGATGCAAACCCACTCAAATATATAAGAAATGTTGAAATTCGACTTCAAATTAGGAAGATAGACTTTGAAAATTTACAATCAACAAAAAGTGACAATCGACCTCAAAGGGCTTCAATGGATGTTAATCGACGATATCTGACAAAGTTAGATACGAACTGACTCAAATATATAAAAAATGTTGAAATTCAACTTCAAATTAGGAAGATAGACTTTGAAAATTTACAATCAACAAAAAGTGACAATCGACTTCAATGGGCTTCAATGGATGTTAATCGACGATATCTGACAAAGTTAGATGCAAACTCACTCAAATATATAAGAAATGTTGAAATTCGACTTCAAATTAGGAAGATTGACTTTGAAAATTTACAATCAACACAAGTGACACACGACTTCAAAAGGCGACAATGGATGTAAATCGACGATATCTGACAAAGTTAGATGCGAACTGACTCAAATATATAAGGAATGTTGAAATTCGACTTCAAATTAGGAAGAGAGACTTTGAAAATTTACAATCAACAGAAAGTGACAATCGACTTCAATGGGCTTCAATGGATGTTAATCGACGATATCTGACAAAGTTAGATGCAAACTCACTCAAATATGTAAGAAATGCTGAAATTCGACTTCAAATTAGGAAGATAGACTTTGAAAATTTACAATCAACAAAAAGTGACAATCGACTTTAATATGCTTCAATGGATGTCAATCGACGATATCTGACAAAGTTAGATGCAAACTCACTCAAATATATAAGAAATGTTGAAATTCGACATCAAATTAGGAAGATTGACTTTGAAAATTTCCAATCAACACAAAGTGACAATCGATCTCAATGGGCTTCAATGGATATAAATCTTCTATATCGGACAAAGTTAGATGCAAAATCACTAAAATATATAAGAAATGTTGAAATTCGACTTCAAATTAGGAAGATTGACTTTGAAAATTTACAATCAACACAAGTGACACACGACCTCAAAAGGCTTCAATGGATGTAAATCGACGATATCTGACAAAGTTAGATGCAAACTCACTCAAATATATAAGAAATGTTGAAATTCGACTTCAAATTAGGAAGATTGACTTTGAAAATTTACAATCAACACAAGTGACACACGACCTCAAAAGGCGACAATGGATGTAAATCGACGATATGTGACAAAGTTAGATGCGAACTGACTCAAATATATAAGGAATGTTGAAATTCGACTTCAAATTAGGAAGATTGACTTTGAAAATTTTTAATCAACAAAAAGTGACAATCGACTTCAATGGGCTTCAATGGATGTTAATCGACGATATCTGACAAAGTTAGATGCAAACTCACTCAAATATATAAGAAATGCTGAAATTCGACTTCAAATTAGGAAGAGAGACTTTGAAAATTTACAATCAACAGAAAGTGACAATCGACTTCAATGGGCTTCAATGGATGTTAATCGACGATATCTGACAAAGTTAGATGCAAACTCACTCAAATATATAAGAAATGTTGAAATTCGACTTCAAATTAGGAAGATTGACTTTGAAAATTTACAATCAACACAAGTGACACACGACCTCAAAAGGCGACAATGGATGTAAATCGACGATATCTGACAAAGTTAGATGCGAACTGACTCAAATATATAAGGAATGTTGAAATTCGACTTCAAATTAGGAAGATTGACTTTGAAAATTTTTAATCAACAGAAAGTGACAATCGACTTCAATGGGCTTCAATGGATGTTAATCGACGATATCTGACAAAGTTAGATGCAAACTCACTCAAATATGTAAGAAATGCTGAAATTCGACTTCAAATTAGGAAGATAGACTTTGAAAATTTACAATCAACAAAAAGTGACAATCGACTTTAATATGCTTCAATGGATGTCAATCGACGATATCTGACAAAGTTAGATGCAAACTCACTCAAATATATAAGAAATGTTGAAATTCGACATCAAATTAGGAAGATTGACTTTGAAAATTTTTAATCAACAAAAAGTGACAATCGACTTCAATGAGCTTCAATGGATGTTAATCGACGATATCTGACAAAGTTAGATGCAAACTCACTCAAATATATAAGAAATGTTGAAATTCGACTTCAAATTAGGAAGATTGACTTTGAAAATTTCCAATCAACACAAAGTGACAATCGATCTCAATGGTCTTCAATGGATATAAATCTTCTATATCGGACAAAGTTAGATGCAAAATCACTAAAATATATAAGAAATGTTGAAATTCGACTTCAAATTAGGAAGATTGACTTTGAAAATTTACAATCAACACAAGTGACACACGACCTCAAAAGGCTTCAATGGATGTAAATCGACGATATCTGACAAAGTTAGATGCAAACTCACTCAAATATATAAGAAATGCTGAAATTCGACTTCAAATTAGGAAGATTGACTTTGAAAATTTACAATCAACAAAAAGTGACAATCGACTTCAATGGGCTTCAATGGATGTCAATCGACGATATCTGACAAAGTTAGATGCAAACTCACTGAAATATATAAGAAATGTTGAAATTCGACTTCAATTTAGGAAGATAGACATTGAAAATTTTCAATCAACAAAAAGTGACAATCGACTTCAATGAGCTTCAATGGATGTTAATCGACGATATCTGACAAAGTTAGATGCAAACTCACTCAAATATATAAGAAATGTTGAAATTCGACTTCAAATTAGGAAGATTGACTTTGAAAATTTTCAATCAACAAAAAGTAACAATCGACTTCAATGAGCTTCAATGGATGTTAATCGACGATATCTGACAAAGTTAGATGCAAACTCACTCAAATATATAAGAAATGTTGAAATTCGACTTCAAATTAGGAAGATTGACTTTGAAAATTTTCAATTAACAAAAAGTAACAATCGACTCCAATGAGCTTCAATGGATTTAAACGACGATATCTGACAAAGTTAGATGCAAATTCACTCAAATATATGAGAAATGTTGAAATTCGACTTCAAATTAGGAAGATTGACTTTGAAAATTTTCAATCAACTCCATTGGGCTTCAATGGATGTTAATCGACAATATCTGACAAAGTTAGATGCAAACCCACTCAAATATATAAGAAATGTTGAAATTCGACTTCAAATTAGGAAGATAGACTTTGAAAATTTACAATCAACAAAAAGTGACAATCGACCTCAAAGGGCTTCAATGGATGTTAATCGACGATATCTGACAAAGTTAGATACGAACTGACTCAAATATATAAAAAATGTTGAAATTCAACTTCAAATTAGGAAGATAGACTTTGAAAATTTACAATCAACAAAAAGTGACAATCGACTTCAATGGGCTTCAATGGATGTTAATCGACGATATCTGACAAAGTTAGATGCAAACTCACTCAAATATATAAGAAATGTTGAAATTCGACTTCAAATTAGGAAGATTGACTTTGAAAATTTACAATCAACACAAGTGACACACGACTTCAAAAGGCGACAATGGATGTAAATCGACGATATCTGACAAAGTTAGATGCGAACTGACTCAAATATATAAGGAATGTTGAAATTCGACTTCAAATTAGGAAGATTGACTTTGAAAATTTTTAATCAACAAAAAGTGACAATCGACTTCAATGGGCTTCAATGGATGTTAATCGACGATATCTGACAAAGTTAGATGCAAACTCACTCAAATATATAAGAAATGCTGAAATTCGACTTCAAATTAGGAAGAGAGACTTTGAAAATTTACAATCAACAGAAAGTGACAATCGACTTCAATGGGCTTCAATGGATGTTAATCGACGATATCTGACAAAGTTAGATGCAAACTCACTCAAATATGTAAGAAATGCTGAAATTCGACTTCAAATTAGAAAGATACACTTTGAAAATTTACAATCAACAAAAAGTGACAATCGACTTTAATATGCTTCAATGGATGTCAATCGACGATATCTGACAAAGTTAGATGCAAACTCACTCAAATATATAAGAAATGTTGAAATTCGACATCAAATTAGGAAGATTGACTTTGAAAATTTCCAATCAACACAAAGTGACAATCGATCTCAATGGGCTTCAATGGATATAAATCTTCTATATCGGACAAAGTTAGATGCAAAATCACTAAAATATATAAGAAATGTTGAAATTCGACTTCAAATTAGGAAGATTGACTTTG
Source organism: Diorhabda carinulata (assembly GCF_026250575.1). NCBI lineage: Eukaryota > Metazoa > Arthropoda > Insecta > Coleoptera > Chrysomelidae > Diorhabda > Diorhabda carinulata. Next base: position 18,537,402 of record NC_079461.1, read on the forward strand.
AAAATTTACAATCAACACAAGTGACACACGACCTCAAAAGGCTCAATGGATGTAAATCGACGATATCTGACAAAGTTAGATGCAAACTCACTCAAATATATAAGAAATGTTGAAATTCGACTTCAAATTAGGAAGATTGACTTTGAAAATTTACAATCAACACAAGTGACACACGACCTCAAAAGGCGACAATGGATGTAAATCGACGATATGTGACAAAGTTAGATGCGAACTGACTCAAATATATAAGGAATGTTGAAATTCGACTTCAAATTAGGAAGATTGACTTTGAAAATTTTTAATCAACAAAAAGTGACAATCGACTTCAATGGGCTTCAATGGATGTTAATCGACGATATCTGACAAAGTTAGATGCAAACTCACTCAAATATATAAGAAATGCTGAAATTCGACTTCAAATTAGGAAGAGAGACTTTGAAAATTTACAATCAACAGAAAGTGACAATCGACTTCAATGGGCTTCAATGGATGTTAATCGACGATATCTGACAAAGTTAGATGCAAACTCACTCAAATATGTAAGAAATGCTGAAATTCGACTTCAAATTAGGAAGATAGACTTTGAAAATTTACAATCAACAAAAAGTGACAATCGACTTTAATATGCTTCAATGGATGTCAATCGACGATATCTGACAAAGTTAGATGCAAACTCACTCAAATATATAAGAAATGTTGAAATTCGACTTCAAATTAGGAAGATTGACTTTGAAAATTTCCAATCAACACAAAGTGACAATCGATCTCAATGGTCTTCAATGGATATAAATCTTCTATATCGGACAAAGTTAGATGCAAAATCACTAAAATATATAAGAAATGTTGAAATTCGACTTCAAATTAGGAAGATTGACTTTGAAAATTTACAATCAACACAAGTGACACACGACCTCAAAAGGCTTCAATGGATGTAAATCGACGATATCTGACAAAGTTAGATGCAAACTCACTCAAATATATAAGAAATGCTGAAATTCGACTTCAAATTAGGAAGATTGACTTTGAAAATTTACAATCAACAAAAAGTGACAATCGACTTCAATGGGCTTCAATGGATGTCAATCGACGATATCTGACAAAGTTAGATGCAAACTCACTGAAATATATAAGAAATGTTGAAATTCGACTTCAAATTAGGAAGATAGACATTGAAAATTTTCAATCAACAAAAAGTGACAATCGACTTCAATGAGCTTCAATGGATGTTAATCGACGATATCTGACAAAGTTAGATGCAAACTCACTCAAATATATAAGAAATGTTGAAATTCGACTTCAAATTAGGAAGATTGACTTTGAAAATTTTCAATCAACAAAAAGTAACAATCGACTTCAATGAGCTTCAATGGATGTTAATCGACGATATCTGACAAAGTTAGATGCAAACTCACTCAAATATATAAGAAATGTTGAAATTCGACTTCAAATTAGGAAGATTGACTTTGAAAATTTTCAATTAACAAAAAGTAACAATCGACTCCAATGAGCTTCAATGGATTTAAACGACGATATCTGACAAAGTTAGATGCAAATTCACTCAAATATATGAGAAATAATGAAATTCGACTTCAAATTAGGAAGATAGACTTTGAAAATTTACAATCAACTCCATTGGGCTTCAATGGATGTTAATCGACAATATCTGACAAAGTTAGATGCAAACCCACTCAAATATATAAGAAATGTTGAAATTCGACTTCAAATTAGGAAGATAGACTTTGAAAATTTACAATCAACAAAAAGTGACAATCGACCTCAAAGGGCTTCAATGGATGTTAATCGACGATATCTGACAAAGTTAGATGCGAACTGACTCAAATATATAAAAAATGTTGAAATTCAACTTCAAATTAGGAAGATAGACTTTGAAAATTTACAATCAACAAAAAGTGACAATCGACTTCAATGGGCTTCAATGGATGTTAATCGACGATATCTGACAAAGTTAGATGCAAACTCACTCAAATATATAAGAAATGTTGAAATTCGACTTCAAATTAGGAAGATTGACTTTGAAAATTCTCAATCAACAAAAAGTGACAATCGACTTCAATGGGCTTCAATGGATGTAAATCGACGATATCTGACAAAGTTAGATGCGAACTGACTCAAATATATGAGAAATGTTGAAATTCAACTTCAAATTAGGAAGATAGACTTTGAAAATTTACAATCAACAAAAAGTGACAATCGACTTCAATGGGCTTCAATGGATGTTAGTCGACGATATCTGACAAAGTTAGATGCAAACTCACTCAACTATATAAGAAATGTTGAAATTCGACTTCAAATTAGGAAGATAGACTTTGAAAATTTACAATCAACACAAGTGACACACGACCTCAAAAGAATTCAATGGATGTAAATCGACGAAATCTGACAGTTAGATGCGAACTGACTCAAATATATGAGAAATGTTGAAATTCAACTTCAAATTAGGAAGATAGACTTTGAAAATTTACAATCAATACAAGTGACAAACGACCTCAAAAGGCTTCAATGGATGTGAACCGACGATATCTGACAAAGTTAGATGCGAACTGACTCAAATATATAAGAAATGTTGAAATTCGACCTCAAATTAGGAAGATTGACTTTGAAAATTTTCAATCAACAAAAAGTGACAATCGACTTCAATGGGCATCAATGGATGTTAATCGACGATATCTGACAAATTTAGATGCAAACTCACTCAAATATATAAGAAATGTTGAAATTCGACTTCAAATTAGGAAGATAGACTGAAAATTTACAATCAACAAAAAGTGACAATCGACTTCAATGGGCTTCAATGGATGTTAATCGACGATATCTGACAAAGTTAGATGCAAACTCACTCAAATATATAAGAAATGCTGAAATTCGACTTCAAATTAGGAAGATTGACTTCGAAAATTTTCAATCAACAAAAAGTGACAATCGACTTCAATGAGCTTCAATGGATTTAAACGACGATATCTGACAAAGTTAGATGCAAACTCACTCAAATATATGAGAAATGTTGAAATTCGACTTCAAATTAGGAAGATTGACTTTGAAAATTTACAATCAACACAAGTGACGATCGACCTCAAAGGGCTTCAATGGATGTAAATCGACGATATCTGACAAAGTTAGATGCGAACTGACTCAAATATATAATAAATGTTGAAATTCGACTTCAAATTAGGAAGATTGACTTTAAAAATTTTCAATCAACAAAAAGTGACAATCGACTTCAATGGGCTTCAATGGATGTTAATCGACGATATCTGAGAAAGTTAGATGCAAATTCACTCAAATATATAAGAAATGTTGAAATTCGACTTCAAATTAGGAAGATTGGCTTTGGAAGTTTTCAATCAACACAAAGTGACAATCGACCTCAATGGGCTTCAATGGATGTTAATCGACGATATCTGACAAAGTTAGATGCAAACTCACTCAAATATATAAGAAATGTTGAAATTCGACTTCAAATTAGGAAGATTGACTTTGAAAATTTTCAATCAACAAAAAGTGACAATCGACTTCAATGGGCTTCAATGGATGTTAATCGACGATATCTGACAAAGTTAGATGCAAACTCACTCAAATATATAAGAAATGTTGAAATTCGACTTCAAATTAGGAAGATTGACTTTGAAAATTTTCAATCAATTAAAAGTGACAATCGACTTCAATGGGCTTCAATTGATGTTAATCGACGATATCTGACAAAGTTAGATGCAAACTCACTCAAATATTTAAGAAATGTTGAAATTCGACTTCAAATTAGGAAGATTGACTTTGAAAATTTTCAATCAACAAAAAGTGACAATCGACCTCAATGGGCTTCAATGGATGTTAATCGACGATATCTGACAAAGTTAGATGCAAACTTACTCAAATATATAAGAAATGTTGAAATTCGACTTCAAATTAGGAAGATTGACTTTGAAAATTTTCAATCAACACAAAGTGACAATCGACCTCAATGGGCTTCAATGGATGTTGATCGACGATATCTGACAAAGTTAGATGCAAACTCACTCAAATATATAAGAAATGTTGAAATTCGACTTCAAATTAGGAAGATTGACTTTGAAAATTTTCAATCAACTAAAAGTGACAATCGACTTCAATGGGCTTCAATTGATGTTAATCGACGATATCTGACAAAGTTAGATGCAAACTCACTCAAATATATAAGAAATGTTGAAATTCGACTTCAAATTAGGAAGATTGACTTTGAAAATTTTCAATCATCTAAAAGTGACAATCGACTTCAATGGGCTTCAATGGATGTTAATCGACGATATCTGACAAAGTTAGATGCGAACTGACTCAAATATATAATAAATGTTGAAATTCGACTTCAAATTAGGAAGATTGACTTTAAAAATTTTCAATCAACAAAAAGTGACAATCGACTTCAATGGGCTTCAATGGATGTTAATCGACGATATCTGAGAAAGTTAGATGCAAATTCACTCAAATATATAAGAAATGTTGAAATTCGACTTCAAATTAGGAAGATTGGCTTTGGAAGTTTTCAATCAACACAAAGTGACAATCGATCTCAATGGGCTTCAATGGATGTTAATCAACGATATCTGACAAAGTTAGATGCAAACTCACTCAAATATATGAGAAATGTTGAAATTCGACTTCAAATTAGGAAGATTGACTTTGAAAATTTACAATCAACACAAGTGACGATCGACCTCAAAGGGCTTCAATGGATGTAAATCGACGATATCTGACAAAGTTAGATGCGAACTGACTCAAATATATAATAAATGTTGAAATTCGACTTCAAATTAGAAAGATTGACTTTAAAAATTTTCAATCAACAAAAAGTGACAATCGACTTCAATGGGCTTCAATGGATGTTAATCGACGATATCTGAGAAAGTTAGATGGAAATTCACTCAAATATATAAGAAATGTTGAAATTCGACTTCAAATTAGGAAGATTGGCTTTGGAAGTTTTCAATCAACACAAAGTGACAATCGACCTCAATGGGCTTCAATGGATGTTAATCGACGATATCTGACAAAGTTAGATGCAAACCCACTCAAATATATAAGAAATGTTGAAATTCGACTTCAAATTAGGAAGATTGACTTTGAAAATTTTCAATCAACAAAAAGTGACAATCGACTTCAATGGGCTTCAATGGATGTTAATCGACGATATCTGACAAAGTTAGATGCAAACTCACTCAAATATATAAGAAATGTTGAAATTCGACTTCAAATTAGGAAGATTGACTTTGAAAATTTTCAATCAACTAAAAGTGACAATCGACTTCAATGGGCTTTAATTGATGTTAATCGACGATATCTGACAAAGTTAGATGCAAACTCACTCAAATATTTAAGAAATGTTGAAATTCGACTTCAAATTAGGAAGATTGAGTTTGAAAATTTTCAATCAACAAAAAGTGACAATCGACCTCAATGGGCTTCAATGGATGTTAATCGACGATATCTGACAAAGTTAGATGCAAACTTACTCAAATATATAAGAAATGTTGAAATTCGACTTCAAATTAGGAAGATTGACTTTGAAAATTTTCAATCAACACAAAGTGACAATCGACCTCAATGGGCTTCAATGGATGTTAATCGACGATATCTGACAAAGTTAGATGCAAACTCACTCAAATATATAAGAAATGTTGAAATTCGACTTCAAATTAGGAAGATTGACTTTGAAAATTTTCAATCAACTAAAAGTGACAATCGACTTCAATGGGCTTCAATTGATGTTAATCGACGATATCTGACAAAGTTAGATGCAAACTCACTCAAATATATAAGAAATGTTGAAATTCGACTTCAAATTGGGAAGATTGACTTTGAAAATTTTCAATCATCTAAAAGTGACAATCGACTCCAATGGGCTTCAATGGATGTTAATCGACGATATCTGACAAAGTTAGATGCGAACTGACTCAAATATATAATAAATGTTGAAATTCGACTTCAAATTAGGAAGATTGACTTTAAAAATTTTCAATCAACAAAAAGTGACAATCGACTTCAATGGGCTTCAATGGATGTTAATCGACGATATCTGAGAAAGTTAGATGCAAATTCACTCAAATATATAAGAAATGTTGAAATTCGACTTCAAATTAGGAAGATTGGCTTTGGAAGTTTTCAATCAACACAAAGTGACAATCGATCTCAATGGGCTTCAATGGATGTTAATCAACGATATCTGACAAAGTTAGATGCAAACTCACTCAAATATATGAGAAATGTTGAAATTCGACTTCAAATTAGGAAGATTGACTTTGAAAATTTACAATCAACACAAGTGACGATCGACCTCAAAGGGCTTCAATGGATGTAAATCGACGATATCTGACAAAGTTAGATGCGAACTGACTCAAATATATAATAAATGTTGAAATTCGACTTCAAATTAGAAAGATTGACTTTAAAAATTTTCAATCAACAAAAAGTGACAATCGACTTCAATGGGCTTCAATGGATGTTAATCGACGATATCTGAGAAAGTTAGATGGAAATTCACTCAAATATATAAGAAATGTTGAAATTCGACTTCAAATTAGGAAGATTGGCTTTGGAAGTTTTCAATCAACACAAAGTGACAATCGACCTCAATGGGCTTCAATGGATGTTAATCGACGATATCTGACAAAGTTAGATGCAAACCCACTCAAATATATAAGAAATGTTGAAATTCGACTTAAAATTAGGAAGATTGACTTTGAAAATTTTCAATCAACAAAAAGTGACAATCGACTTCAATGGGCTTCAATGGATGTTAATCGACGATATCTGACAAAGTTAGATGCAAACTCACTCAAATATATAAGAAATGTTGAAATTCGACTTCAAATTAGGAAGATTGACTTTGAAAATTTTCAATCAACTAAAAGTGACAATCGACTTCAATGGGCTTTAATTGATGTTAATCGACGATATCTGACAAAGTTAGATGCAAACTCACTCAAATATTTAAGAAATGTTGAAATTCGACTTCAAATTAGGAAGATTGAGTTTGAAAATTTTCAATCAACAAAAAGTGACAATCGACCTCAATGGGCTTCAATGGATGTTAATCGACGATATCTGACAAAGTTAGATGCAAACTTACTCAAATATATAAGAAATGTTGAAATTCGACTTCAAATTAGGAAGATTGACTTTGAAAATTTTCAATCAACACAAAGTGACAATCGACCTCAATGGGCTTCAATGGATGTTAATCGACGATATCTGACAAAGTTAGATGCAAACTCACTCAAATATATAAGAAATGTTGAAATTCGACTTCAAATTAGGAAGATTGACTTTGAAAATTTTCAATCATCTAAAAGTGACAATCGACTCCAATGGGCTTCAATGGATGTTAATCGACGATATCTGACAAAGTTAGATGCGAACTGACTCAAATATATAATAAATGTTGAAATTCGACTTCAAATTAGGAAGATTGACTTTAAAAATTTTCAATCAACAAAAAGTGACAATCGACTTCAATGGGCTTCAATGGATGTTAATCGACGATATCTGAGAAAGTTAGATGCAAATTCACTCAAATATATAAGAAATGTTGAAATTCGACTTCAAATTAGGAAGATTGGCTTTGGAAGTTTTCAATCAACACAAAGTGACAATCGATCTCAATGGGCTTCAATGGATGTTAATCAACGATATCTGACAAAGTTAGATGCAAACTCACTCAAATATATAAGAAATGTTGAAATTCGACTTCAAATTAGGAAATTGACTTCGAAAATTTTCAATCAACAAAAAGTGACAATCGACTTCAATGAGCTTCAATGGATTTAAACGACGATATCTGACAAAGTTAGATGCAAACTCACTCAAATATATGAGAAATGTTGAAATTCGACTTCAAATTAGGAAGATTGACTTTGAAAATTTACAATCAACACAAGTGACGATCGACCTCAAAGGGCTTCAATGGATGTAAATCGACGATATCTGACAAAGTTATATGCGAACTGACTCAAATATATAATAAATGTTGAAATTCGACTTCAAATTAGGAAGATTGACTTTAAAAATTTTCAATCAACAAAAAGTGACAATCGACTTCAATGGGCTTCAATGGATGTTAATCGACGATATCTGAGAAAGTTAGATGCAAATTCACTCAAATATATAAGAAATGTTGAAATTCGACTTCAAATTAGGAAGATTAACTTTGAAAATTTTCAATCAATTAAAAGTGACAATCGACTCCAATGGGCTTCAATGGATGTTAATCGACAATATCTGACAAAGTTAGATGCAAACTTACTCAAATATATAAGAAATGTTGAAATTCGACTTCAAATTAGGAAGATTAACTTTGAAAATTTTCAATCAATTAAAAGTGACAATCGACTCCAATGGGCTTCAATGGATGTTAATCGATAATATCTGACAAAGTTAGATGCAAACTCACTCAAATATATAAGAAATGCTGAAATTCGACTTCAAATTAGGAAGATTGACTTTGAAAATTTACAATCAACACAAGTGACAATCGACCTCAAAGGGCTTCAATGGATGTAAATCGACGATATCTGACAAAGTTAGATGCAAACCCACTCAAATATATAAGAAATGTTGAAATTCGACTTCAAATTAGGAAGATTGACTTTGAAAATTTACAATCAACACAAGTGACACACGACCTCAAAAGGCTTCAATGGATGTTAATCGACGATATCTGACAAAGTTAGATGCGAACTGACTCAAATATATAATAAATGTTGGAATTCGACTTCAAATTAGGAAGATTGACTTTAAAAATTTTCAATCAACAAAAAGTGACAATCGACTTCAATGGGCTTCAATGGATGTTAATCGACGATATCTGACAAAGTTAGATGCAAACTCACTCAAATATATAAGAAATGTTGAAATTCGACTTCAAATTAGGAAGATTGACTTTGAAAATTTTCAATCAACAAAAAGTGACAATCGACTTCAATGGGCTTCAATGGATGTTAATCGACGATATCTGACAAAGTTAGATGCAAACTCACTCAAATATATAAGAAATGTTGAAATTCGACTTCAAATTAGGAAGATTGACTTTGAAAATTTTCAATCAACTAAAAGTGACAATCGACCTCAATGGGCTTCAATGGATGTTAATCGACGATATCTGACAAAGTTAGATGCAAACTCACTCAAATATATAAGAAATGTTGAAATTCGACTTCAAATTAGGAAGATTGACTTTGGAAATTTTCAATCAACTAAAAGTGACCATCGACTTCAATGGGCTTCAATTGATGTTAATCGACGATATCTGACAAAGTTAGATGCAAACTCACTCAAATATATAAGAAATGTTGAAATTCGACTTCAAATTAGGAAGATTGACTTTGAAAATTTTCAATCATCTAAAAGTGACAATCGACTCCAATGGGCTTCAATGGATGTTAATCGACAATATCTGACAAAGTTAGATGCAAACCCACTCAAATATATAAGAAATGTTGAAATTCGACTTCAAATTAGGAAGATAGACTGAAAATTTACAATCAACAAAAAGTGACAATCGTCTTCAATGGGCTTCAATGGATGTTAATCGTCGATATCTGACAAAGTTAGATGCAAACTTACTCAAATATATAAGAAATGTTGAAATTCGACTTCAAATTAGGAAGATTGACTTTGAAAATTTTCAATCAACAAAAAGTGACAATCGACCTCAATGGGCTTCAATGGATGTTAATCGATAATATCTGACAAAGTTAGATGCAAACTCACTCAAATAAATAAGAAATGCTGAAATTCGACTTCAAATTAGGAAGATTGACTTTGAAAATTTACAATCAACACAAGTGACACACGACCTCAAAAGGCTTCAATGGATGTAAATCGACGATATCTGACAAAGTTAGATGCGAACTGACTCAAATATATAAGAAATGTTGAAATTCAACTTCAAATTAGGAAGATAGACTTTGAAAATTTACAATCAACAAAAAGTGACAATCGACTTCAATGGGCTTCAATGGATGTTAATCGACGATATCTGACAAAGTTAGATGCGAACTGACTCAAATATATAATAAATGTTGAAATTCGACTTCAAATTAGGAAGATTGGCTTTGGAAGTTTTCAATCAACACAAAGTGACAATCGATCTCAATGGGCTTCAATTGATGTTAATCGACGATATCTGACAAAGTTAGATGCGAACTGACTCAAATATATAAGAAATGTTGAAATTCAACTTCAAATTAGGAAGATAGACTTTGAAAATTTACAATCAACAAAAAGTGACAATCGACTTCAATGGGCTTCAATGGATGTAAATCGACGATATCTGACAAAGTTAGATGCAAACTCACTCAAATATATAAGAAATGTTGAAATTCGACTTCAAATTAGGAAGATTGACTTTGGAAATTTTCAATCAACTAAAAGTGACCATCGACTTCAATGGGCTTCAATGGATGTTAATCGACGATATCTGACAAAGTTAGATGCAAACTCACTTAAATATATAAAAAATGTTGAAATTCGACTTCAAATTAGGAAGATTGACTTTGAAAATTTTCAATCATCTAAAAGTGACAATCGACTCCAATGGGCTTCAATGGATGTTAATCGACAATATCTGACAAAGTTAGATGCAAACCCACTCAAATATATAAGAAATGTTGAAATTCGACTTCAAATTAGGAAGATAGACTGAAAATTTTCAATCAACAAAAAGTGACAATCGACTTCAATGGGCTTCAATGGATGTTAATCGATAATATCTGACAAAGTTAGATGCAAACTTACTCAAATATATGAGAAATGTTGAAATTCAACTTCAAATGAGGAAGATAGACTTTGAAAATTTACAATCAACAAAAAGTGACAATCGACTTCAATGGGCTTCAATGGATGTTAATCGACGATATCTGACAAAGTTAGATGCAAACTCACTCAAATATATAAGAAATGTTGAAATTCGACTTCAAATTAGGAAGATTGACTTTGAAAATTTTCAATCAACTAAAAGTGACAATCGACCTCAATGGGCTTCAATGGATGTTAATCGACGATATCTGACAAAGTTAGATGCAAACTTACTCAAATATATAAGAAATGTTTAAATTCGACTTCAAATTAGGAAGATTGACTTTGAAAATTTACAATCAACAAAAGTGACACACGACCTCAAAAGGCTTCAATGGATGTTAATCGACGATATCTGACAAAGTTAGATGCGAACTGACTCAAATATATAATAAATGTTGGAATTCGACTTCAAATTAGGAAGATTGACTTTAAAAATTTTCAATCAACAAAAAGTGACAATCGACTTCAATGGGCTTCAATGGATGTTAATCGATAATATCTGACAAAGTTAGATGCGAACTGACTCAAATATATGAGAAATGTTGAAATTCAACTTCAAATGAGGAAGATAGACTTTGAAAATTTACAATCAACAAAAAGTGACAATCGACTTCAATGGGCTTCAATGGATGTTAATCGACGATATCTGACAAAGTTAGATGCAAACTCACTCAAATATATAAGAAATGTTGAAATTCGACTTCAAATTAGGAAGATTGACTTTGAAAATTTTCAATCAACTAAAAGTGACAATCGACCTCAATGGGCTTCAATGGATGTTAATCGACGATATCTGACAAAGTTAGATGCAAACTTACTCAAATATATAAGAAATGTTTAAATTCGACTTCAAATTAGGAAGATTGACTTTGAAAATTTTCAATCAACACAAAGTGACAATCGACCTCAATGGGCTTCAATGGATGTTAATCGACGATATCTGACAAAGTTAGATGCAAACTCACTCAAATATATAAGAAATGTTGAAATTCGACTTCAAATTAGGAAGATTGACTTTGAAAATTTTCAATCATCTAAAAGTGACAATCGACTTCAATGGGCTTCAATGGATGTTAATCGACGATATCTGACAAAGTTAGATGCAAACTTACTCAAATATATAAGAAATGTTGAAATTCGACTTCAAATTAGGAAGATTGACTTTGAAAATTTTCAATCAACACAAAGTGACAATCGACCTCAATGGGCTTCAATGGATGTTAATCGACGATATCTGACAAAGTTAGATGCAAACTCACTCAAATATATAAGAAATGCTGAAATTCGACTTCAAATTAGGAAGATTGACTTTGAAAATTTACAATCAACACAAGTGACAATCGACCTCAAAGGGCTTCAATGGATGTAAATCGACGATATCTGACAAAGTTAGATGCAAACTCACTCAAATATATAAGAAATGTTGAAATTCGACTTCAAATTAGGAAGATTGACTTTGGAAATTTTCAATCAACTAAAAGTGACAATCGACTTCAATGGGCTTCAATTGATGTTAATCGACGATATCTGACAAAGTTAGATGCAAACTCACTCAAATATATAAGAAATGTTGAAATTCGACTCCAAATTAGGAAGATTGACTTTGAAAATTTTCAATCATCCAAAAGTGACAATCGACTTCAATGGGCTTCAATGGATGTTAATCGACGATATCTGACAAAGTTAGATGCAAACTCACTTAAATATATAAGAAATGTTGAAATTCGACTTCAAATTAGGAAGATTGACTTTGAAAATTTTCAATCAACAAAAAGTGACAATCGACTTCAATGGGCTTCAATGGATGTTAATCGACGATATCTGACAAAGTTAGATGCGAACTCACTCAAATATATAAGAAATGTTGAAATTCAACTTCAAATTAGGAAGATTGACTTTGAAAATTTTCAATCAACAAAAAGTGACAATCGACCTCAATGGGCTTCAATGGATGTTAATCGATAATATCTGACAAAGTTAGATGCAAACTCACTCAAATATATAAGAAATGCTGAAATTCGACTTCAAATTAGGAAGATTGACTTTGAAAATTTACAATCAACACAAGTGACAATCAACCTCAAAGGGCTTCAATGGATGTAAATCGACGATATCTGACAAAGTTAGATGCGAACTGACTTAAATATATAAGAAATGTTGAAATTCGACTTCAAATTAGGAAGATTGACTTTGAAAATTTACAATCAACACAAGTGACACACGACCTCAAAAGGCTTCAATGGATGTAAATCGACGATATCTGACAAAGTTAGATGCGAACTGACTCAAATATATAAGAAATGTTGAAATTCAACTTCAAATTAGGAAGATAGACTTTGAAAATTTACAATCAACAAAAAGTGACAATCGACTTCAATGGGCTTCAATGGATGTTAATCGACGATATCTGACAAATTTAGATGCAAACTCACTCAAATATATAAGAAATGTTGAATTTCGACTTCAAATTAGGAAGATTGTCTTTGAAAATTTACAATCAACACAAGTGACGATCGACCTCAAAGGGCTTCAATGGATGTAAATCGACGATATCTGACAAAGTTAGATGCAAACTCACTCAAATATATAAGAAATGCTGAAATTCGACTTCAAATTAGGAAGATTGACTTTGAAAATTTACAATCAACACAAGTGACAATCGACCTCAAAGGGCTTCAATGGATGTAAATCGACGATATCTGACAAAGTTAGATGCAAACCCACTCAAATATATAAGAAATGTTGAAATTCGACTTCAAATTAGGAAGATTGACTTTGAAAATTTACAATCAACACAAGTGACACACGACCTCAAAAGGCTTCAATGGATGTTAATCGACGATATCTGACAAAGTTAGATGCGAACTGACTCAAATATATAATAAATGTTGGAATTCGACTTCAAATTAGGAAGATTGACTTTAAAAATTTTCAATCAACAAAAAGTGACAATCGACTTCAATGGGCTTCAATGGATGTTAATCGATAATATCTGACAAAGTTAGATGCGAACTGACTCAAATATATGAGAAATGTTGAAATTCAACTTCAAATGAGGAAGATAGACTTTGAAAATTTACAATCAACAAAAAGTGACAATCGACTTCAATGGGCTTCAATGGATGTTAATCGACGATATCTGACAAAGTTAGATGCAAACTCACTCAAATATATAAGAAATGTTGAAATTCGACTTCAAATTAGGAAGATTGACTTTGAAAATTTTCAATCAACTAAAAGTGACAATCGACCTCAATGGGCTTCAATGGATGTTAATCGACGATATCTGACAAAGTTAGATGCAAACTTACTCAAATATATAAGAAATGTTTAAATTCGACTTCAAATTAGGAAGATTGACTTTGAAAATTTTCAATCAACACAAAGTGACAATCGACCTCAATGGGCTTCAATGGATGTTAATCGACGATATCTGACAAAGTTAGATGCAAACTCACTCAAATATATAAGAAATGTTGGAATTCGACTTCAAATTAGGAAGATTGACTTTGAAAATTTTCAATCATCTAAAAGTGACAATCGACTTCAATGGGCTTCAATGGATGTTAATCGACGATATCTGACAAAGTTAGATGCAAACTTACTCAAATATATAAGAAATGTTGAAATTCGACTTCAAATTAGGAAGATTGACTTTGAAAATTTTCAATCAACACAAAGTGACAATCGACCTCAATGGGCTTCAATGGATGTTAATCGACGATATCTGACAAAGTTAGATGCAAACTCACTCATATATATAAGAAATGCTGAAATTCGACTTCAAATTAGGAAGATTGACTTTGAAAATTTTCAATCAACACAAAGTGACAATCGACCTCAAAGGGCTTCAATGGATGTAAATCGACGATATCTGACAAAGTTAGATGCAAACTCACTCAAATATATAAGAAATGTTGAAATTCGACTTCAAATTAGGAAGATTGACTTTGAAAATTTTCAATCAACCAAAAGTGACAATCGACTTCAATGGGCTTCAATTGATGTAAATCGACGATATCTGACAAAGTTAGATGCAAACTCACTCAAATATATAAGAAATGTTGAAATTCGACTTCAAATTAGGAAGATTGACTTTGAAAATTTTCAATCATCTAAAAGTGACAATCGACTTCAATGGGCTTCAATGGATGTTAATCGACGATATCTGACAAAGTTAGATGCAAACTCACTCAAATATATAAGAAATGTTGAAATTCGACTTCAAATTAGGAAGATTGACTTTGGAAATTTTCAATCAACTAAAAGTGACAATCGACTTCAATGGGCTTCAATTGATGTTAATCGACGATATCTGACAAAGTTAGATGCAAACTCACTCAAATATATAAGAAATGTTGAAATTCGACTCCAAATTAGGAAGATTGACTTTGAAAATTTTCAATCATCTAAAAGTGACAATCGACTTCAATGGGCTTCAATGGATGTTAATCGACGATATCTGACAAAGTTAGATGCAAACTCACTTAAATATATAAGAAATGTTGAAATTCGACTTCAAATTAGGAAGATTGACTTTGAAAATTTTCAATCAACAAAAAGTGACAATCGACTTCAATGGGCTTCAATGGATGTTAATCGACGATATCTGACAAAGTTAGATGCAAACTCACTTAAATATATAAGAAATGTTGAAATTCGACTTCAAATTAGGAAGATTGACTTTGGAAATTTTCAATCAACTAAAAGTGACAATCGACTTCAATGGGCTTCAATTGATGTTAATCGACGATATCTGACAAAGTTAGATGCAAACTCACTCAAATATATAAGAAATGTTGAAATTCGACTCCAAATTAGGAAGATTGACTTTGAAAATTTTCAATCATCTAAAAGTGACAATCGACTTCAATGGGCTTCAATGGATGTTAATCGACGATATCTGACAAAGTTAGATGCAAACTCACTTAAATATATAAGAAATGTTGAAATTCGACTTCAAATTAGGAAGATTGACTTTGAAAATTTTCAATCAACAAAAAGTGACAATCGACTTCAATGGGCTTCAATGGATGTTAATCGACGATATCTGACAAAGTTAGATGCAAACTCACTTAAATATATAAGAAATGTTGAAATTCGACTTCATATTAGGAAGATTGACTTTGAAAATTTTCAATCAACAAAAAGTGACAATCGACCTCAATGGGCTTCAATGGATGTTAATCGATAATATCTGACAAAGTTAGATGCAAACTCACTCAAATATATAAGAAATGCTGAAATTCGACTTCAAATTAGGAAGATTGACTTTGAAAATTTACAATCAACACAAGTGACAATCGACCTCAAAGGGCTTCAATGGATGTAAATCGACGATATCTGACAAAGTTAGATGCGAACTGACTTAAATATATAAGAAATGTTGAAATTCGACTTCAAATTAGGAAGATTGACTTTGAAAATTTACAATCTTCACAAGTGACACACGACCTCAAAAGGCTTCAATGGATGTAAATCGACGATATCTGACAAAGTTAGATGCGAACTGACTCAAATATATAAGAAATGTTGAAATTCAACTTCAAATTAGGAAGATAGACTTTGAAAATTTACAATCAACAAAAAGTGACAATCGACTTCAATGGGCTTCAATGGATGTAAATCGACGATATCTGACAAAGTTAGATGCAAACTCACTCAAATATATAAGAAATGCTGAAATTCGACTTCAAATTAGGAAGAGAGACTTTGAAAATTTTCAATCAACAAAAAGTGACAATCGACTTCAATGAGCCTCAATGGATTTTAATCGACGATATCTGACAAAGTTAGATGCAAATTCACTCAAATATATAAGAAATGTTGAAATTCGACTTCAAATTAGGAAGATTGGCTTTGGAAGTTTTCAATCAACAAAAAGTGACAATCGACTTCAATGAGCCTCAATGGATTTTAATCGACGATATCTGACAAAGTTAGATGCAAATTCACTCAAATATATAAGAAATGTTGAAATTCGACTTCAAATTAGGAAGATTGGCTTTGGAAGTTTTCAATCAACACAAAGTGACAATCGATCTCAATGGGCTTCAATTGATGTTAATCGACGATATCTGACAAAGTTAGATGCGAACTGACTCAAATATATAAAAAATGTTGAAATTCGACTTCAAATTAGGAAGATTGACTTTGAAAATTTTCAATCAACAAAAAGTGACAATCGACTTCAATGGGCTTCAATGGATGTTAATCGACGATATCTGACAAAGTTAGATGAAAACTCACTCAAATATATAAGGAATGTTGAAATTCGACTTCAAATTAGGAAGATTGACTTTGAAAATTTTCAATCAATTAAAAGTGACAATCTACTCCAATGGGCTTCAATGGATGTTAATCGACAATATCTGACAAAGTTAGATGCAAACCTACTCAAATATATAAGAAATGTTGAAATTCGACTCCAAATTAGGAAGATTGACTTTGAAAATTTTCAATCAACAAAAAGTGACAATCGACTTCAATGGGCTTCAATGGATGTTAATCGACGATATCTGACAAAGTTAGATGCAAACTCACTTAAATATATAAGAAATGTTGAAATTCGACTTCAAATTAGGAAGATTGACTTTGAAAATTTTCAATCAATTAAAAGTGACAATCGACTCCAATGGGCTTCAATGGATGTCAATCGACAATATCTGACAAAGTTAGATGCAAACCCACTCAAATATATAAGAAATGTTGAAATTCGACTTCATATTAGGAAGATTGACTTTGAAAATTTTCAATCAACAAAAAGTGACAATCGACCTCAATGGGCTTCAATGGATGTTAATCGATAATATCTGACAAAGTTAGATGCAAACTTATTCAAATATATAAGAAATGTTGAAATTCGACTTCAAATTAGGAAGATTGACTTTGAAAATTTTCAATCAACACAAAGTGACAATCGACCTCAATGGGCTTCAATGGATGTTAATCGACGATATCTGACAAAGTTAGATGCAAACTTACTCAAATATATAAGAAATGTTGAAATTCGACTTCAAATTAGGAAGATTGACTTTGAAAATTTTCAATCAACACAAAGTGACAATCGACCTCAATGGGCTTCAATGGATGTTAATCGACGATATCTGACAAAGTTAGATGCAAACTTACTCAAATATATGAGAAATGTTGAAATTCGACTTCAAATTAGGAAGATTGACTTTGAAAATTTTCAATCAACACAAAGTGACAATCGACCTCAATGGGCTTCAATGGATGTTAATCGACGATATCTGACAAAGTTAGATGCAAACTCACTCAAATATATAAGAAATGCTGAAATTCGACTTCAAATTAGGAAGATTGACTTTGAAAATTTACAATCAACACAAGTGACAATCGACCTCAAAGGGCTTCAATGGATGTAAATCGACGATATCTGACAAAGTTAGATGCAAACTCACTCAAATATATAAGAAATGTTGAAATTCGACTTCAAATTAGGAAGATTGACTTTGAAAATTTTCAATCAACCAAAAGTGACAATCGACTTCAATGGGCTTCAATTGATGTTAATCGACGATATCTGACAAAGTTAGATGCAAACTCACTCAAATATATAAGAAATGTTGAAATTCGACTTCAAATTAGGAAGATTGACTTTGAAAATTTTCAATCATCTAAAAGTGACAATCGACTTCAATGGGCTTCAATGGATGTTAATCGACGATATCTGACAAAGTTAGATGCAAACTCACTCAAATATATAAGAAATGTTGAAATTCGACTTCAAATTAGGAAGATTGACTTTGGAAATTTTCAATCAACTAAAAGTGACAATCGACTTCAATGGGCTTCAATTGATGTTAATCGACGATATCTGACAAAGTTAGATGCAAACTCACTCAAATATATAAGAAATGTTGAAATTCGACTCCAAATTAGGAAGATTGACTTTGAAAATTTTCAATCATCTAAAAGTGACAATCGACTTCAATGGGCTTCAATGGATGTTAATCGACGATATCTGACAAAGTTAGATGCAAACTCACTTAAATATATAAGAAATGTTGAAATTCGACTTCAAATTAGGAAGATTGACTTTGAAAATTTTCAATCAACAAAAAGTGACAATCGACTTCAATGGGCTTCAATGGATGTTAATCGACGATATCTGACAAAGTTAGATGCAAACTCACTTAAATATATAAGAAATGTTGAAATTCGACTTCAAATTAGGAAGATTGACTTTGAAAATTTACAATCAACTAAAAGTGACAATCGACTTCAATGGGCTTCAATTGATGTAAATCGACGATATCTGACAAAGTTAGATGCAAACTCACTCAAATATATAAGAAATGTTGAAATTCGACTTCAAATTAGGAAGATTGACTTTGAAAATTTTCAATCAACCAAAAGTGACAATCGACTTCAATGGGCTTCAATTGATGTTAATCGACGATATCTGACAAAGTTAGATGCAAACTCACTCAAATATATAAGAAATGTTGAAATTCGACTTCAAATTAGGAAGATTGACTTTGAAAATTTTCAATCATCTAAAAGTGACAATCGACTTCAATGGGCTTCAATGGATGTTAATCGACGATATCTGACAAAGTTAGATGCAAACTCACTCAAATATATAAGAAATGTTGAAATTCGACTTCAAATTAGGAAGATTGACTTTGGAAATTTTCAATCAATTAAAAGTGACAATCGACTTCAATGGGCTTCAATTGATGTTAATCGACGATATCTGACAAAGTTAGATGCAAACTCACTCAAATATATAAGAAATGTTGAAATTCGACTCCAAATTAGGAAGATTGACTTTGAAAATTTTCAATCATCTAAAAGTGACAATCGACTTCAATGGGCTTCAATGGATGTTAATCGACGATATCTGACAAAGTTAGATGCAAACTCACTTAAATATATAAGAAATGTTGAAATTCGACTTCAAATTAGGAAGATTGACTTTGAAAATTTTCAATCAACAAAAAGTGACAATCGACTTCAATGGGCTTCAATGGATGTTAATCGACGATATCTGACAAAGTTAGATGCAAACTCACTTAAATATATAAGAAATGTTGAAATTCGACTTCAAATTAGGAAGATTGACTTTGGAAATTTTCAATCAACTAAAAGTGACAATCGACTTCAATGGGCTTCAATTGATGTTAATCGACGATATCTGACAAAGTTAGATGCAAACTCACTCAAATATATAAGAAATGTTGAAATTCGACTCCAAATTAGGAAGATTGACTTTGAAAATTTTCAATCATCTAAAAGTGACAATCGACTTCAATGGGCTTCAATGGATGTTAATCGACGATATCTGACAAAGTTAGATGCAAACTCACTTAAATATATAAGAAATGTTGAAATTCGACTTCAAATTAGGAAGATTGACTTTGAAAATTTCCAATCAACAAAAAGTGACAATCGACTTCAATGGGCTTCAATGGATGTTAATCGACGATATCTGACAAAGTTAGATGTAAACTCACTTAAATATATAAGAAATGTTGAAATTCGACTTCATATTAGGAAGATTGACTTTGAAAATTTTCAATCAACAAAAAGTGACAATCGACCTCAATGGGCTTCAATGGATGTAAATCGACGATATCTGACAAAGTTAGATGCGAACTGACTTAAATATATAAGAAATGTTGAAATTCGACTTCAAATTAGGAAGATTGACTTTGAAAATTTACAATCTTCACAAGTGACACACGACCTTAAAAGGCTTCAATGGATGTAAATCGACGATATCTGACAAAGTTAGATGCGAACTGACTCAAATATATAAGAAATGTTGAAATTCAACTTCAAATTAGGAAGATAGACTTTGAAAATTTACAATCAACAAAAAGTGACAATCGACTTCAATGGGCTTCAATGGATGTTAATCGACGATATCTGACAAAGTTAGATGAAAACTCACTCAAATATATAAGGAATGTTGAAATTCGACTTCAAATTAGGAAGATTGACTTTGAAAATTTTCAATCAATTAAAAGTGACAATCGACTCCAATGGGCTTCAATGGATGTTAATCGACAATATCTGACAAAGTTAGATGCAAACCCACTCAAATATATAAGAAATGTTGAAATTCGACTCCAAATTAGGAAGATTGACTTTGAAAATTTTCAATCAACAAAAAGTGACAATCGACTTCAATGGGCTTCAATGGATGTTAATCGACGATATCTGACAAAGTTAGATGCAAACTCACTTAAATATATAAGAAATGTTGAAATTCGACTTCAAATTAGGAAGATTGACTTTGAAAATTTTCAATCAATTAAAAGTGACAATCGACTCCAATGGGCTTCAATGGATGTCAATCGACAATATCTGACAAAGTTAGATGCAAACCCACTCAAATATATAAGAAATGTTGAAATTCGACTTCATATTAGGAAGATTGACTTTGAAAATTTTCAATCAACAAAAAGTGACAATCGACCTCAATGGGCTTCAATGGATGTTAATCGATAATATCTGACAAAGTTAGATGCAAACTCACTCAAATATATAAGAAATGCTGAAATTCGACTTCAAATTAGGAAGATTGACTTTGAAAATTTACAATCAACACAAGGGACAATCGACCTCAAAGGGCTTCAATGGATGTAAATCGACGATATCTGACAAAGTTGGATGCGAACTGACTCAAATATATAAGAAATGTTGAAATTCGACTTCAAATTAGGAAGATTGACTTTGAAAATTTTCAATCAACACAAAGTGACAATCGACTTCAATGGGCTTCAATGGATGTTAATCGACGATATCTGACAAAGTTAGATGAAAACTCACTCAAATATATAAGAAATGTTGAAATTCGACTTCAAATTAGGAAGATTGACTTTGAAAATTTTCAATCAATTAAAAGTGACAATCGACTCCAATGGGCTTCAATGGATGTTAATAGACAATATCTGACAAAGTTAGATGCAAACCCACTCAAATATATAAGAAATGTTGAAATTCGACTCCAAATTAGGAAGATTGACTTTGAAAATTTACAATCAACACAAGTGACACACGACCTCAAAAGGCTTCAATGGATGTAAATCGACGATATCTGACAAAGTTAGATGCGAACTGACTCAAATATATAAGAAATGTTGAAATTCGACTTCAAATTAGGAAGATTGACTTTGAAAATTTTCAATCAATTAAAAGTGACAATCGACTCCAATGGGCTTCAATGGATGTTAATCGACAATATCTGACAAAGTTAGATGCAAACCCACTCAAATATATAAGAAATGTTGAAATTCGACTCCAAATTAGGAAGATTGACTTTGAAAATTTTCAATCAACAAAAAGTGACAATCGACTTCAATGGGCTTCAATGGATGTTAATCGACGATATCTGACAAAGTTAGATGCAAACTCACTTAAATATATAAGAAATGTTGAAATTCGACTTCAAATTAGGAAGATTGACTTTGAAAATTTTCAATCAATTAAAAGTGACAATCGACTCCAATGGGCTTCAATGGATGTCAATCGACAATATCTGACAAAGTTAGATGCAAACCCACTCAAATATATAAGAAATGTTGAAATTCGACTTCATATTAGGAAGATTGACTTTGAAAATTTTCAATCAACAAAAAGTGACAATCGACTTCAATGGGCTTCAATGGATGTTAATCGATAATATCTGACAAAGTTAGATGCAAACTCACTCAAATATATAAGAAATGCTGAAATTCGACTTCAAATTAGGAAGATTGACTTTGAAAATTTACAATCAACAAAAAGTGACAATCGACTTCAATGGGCTTCAATGGATGTTAATCGACGATATCTGACAAAGTTAGATGCAAACTCACTTAAATATATAAGAAATGTTGAAATTCGACTTCAAATTAGGAAGATTGACTTTGAAAATTTTCAATCAATTAAAAGTGACAATCGACTCCAATGGGCTTCAATGGATGTCAATCGACAATATCTGACAAAGTTAGATGCAAACCCACTCAAATATATAAGAAATGTTGAAATTCGACTTCATATTAGGAAGATTGACTTTGAAAATTTTCAATCAACAAAAAGTGACAATCGACTTCAATGGGCTTCAATGGATGTTAATCGATAATATCTGACAAAGTTAGATGCAAACTCACTCAAATATATAAGAAATGCTGAAATTCGACTTCAAATTAGGAAGATTGACTTTGAAAATTTTCAATCAACACAAAGTGACAATCGACTTCAATGGGCTTCAATGGATGTTAATCGACGATATCTGACAAAGTTAGATGAAAACTCACTCAAATATATAAGAAATGTTGAAATTCGACTTCAAATTAGGAAGATTGACTTTGAAAATTTTCAATCAATTAAAAGTGACAATCGACTCCAATGGGCTTCAATGGATGTTAATAGACAATATCTGACAAAGTTAGATGCAAACCCACTCAAATATATAAGAAATGTTGAAATTCGACTCCAAATTAGGAAGATTGACTTTGAAAATTTACAATCAACACAAGTGACACACGACCTCAAAAGGCTTCAATGGATGTAAATCGACGATATCTGACAAAGTTAGATGCGAACTGACTCAAATATATAAGAAATGTTGAAATTCGACTTCAAATTAGGAAGATTGACTTTGAAAATTTTCAATCAATTAAAAGTGACAATCGACTCCAATGGGCTTCAATGGATGTTAATCGACAATATCTGACAAAGTTAGATGCAAACCCACTCAAATATATAAGAAATGTTGAAATTCGACTCCAAATTAGGAAGATTGACTTTGAAAATTTTCAATCAACAAAAAGTGACAATCGACTTCAATGGGCTTCAATGGATGTTAATCGACGATATCTGACAAAGTTAGATGCAAACTCACTTAAATATATAAGAAATGTTGAAATTCGACTTCAAATTAGGAAGATTGACTTTGAAAATTTTCAATCAATTAAAAGTGACAATCGACTCCAATGGGCTTCAATGGATGTCAATCGACAATATCTGACAAAGTTAGATGCAAACCCACTCAAATATATAAGAAATGTTGAAATTCGACTTCATATTAGGAAGATTGACTTTGAAAATTTTCAATCAACAAAAAGTGACAATCGACTTCAATGGGCTTCAATGGATGTTAATCGATAATATCTGACAAAGTTAGATGCAAACTCACTCAAATATATAAGAAATGCTGAAATTCGACTTCAAATTAGGAAGATTGACTTTGAAAATTTACAATCTTCACAAGTGACACACGACCTCAAAAAGCTTCAATGAATGTTAATCGACGATATCTGACAAAGTTAGATGCAAACTCACTCAAATATATAAGAAATGTTGAAATTCGACTTCAAATTAGGAAGATTGACTTTGAAAATTTTCAATCAACTAAAAGTGACAATCGACTTCAATGGGCTTCAATTGATGTTAATCGACGATATCTGACAAAGTTAGATGCAAACTCACTCAAATATATAAGAAATGTTGAAATTCGACTTCAAATTAGGAAGATTGACTTTGAAAATTTTCAATCAACAAAAAGTGACAATCGACTTCAATGGGCATCAATGGATGTTAATCGACGATATCTGACAAATTTAGATGCAAACTCACTCAAATATATAAGAAATGTTGAAATTCGACTTCAAATTAGGAAGATTGTCTTTGGAAGTTTCCAATCAACACAAAGTGACAATCGATCTCAATGGGCTTCAATGGATGTTAATCGACGATATCTGACAAAGTTAGATGCAAACTCACTCAAATATATAAGAAATGCTGAAATTCGACTTCAAATTAGGAAGATTGGCTTTGGAAGTTTTCAATCAACACAAAGTGACAATCGATCTCAATGGGCTTCAATTGATGTTAATCGACGATATCTGACAAAGTTAGATGCGAACTGACTCAAATATATAAGAAATGTTGAAATTCGACTTCAAATCAGGAAGATTGACTTTGAAAATTTTCAATCAAGTAAAAGTGACAATCGACTTCAATGGGCTTCAATTGATGTTAATCGACGATATCTGACAAAGTTAGATGCAAACTCACTCAAATATTTAAGAAATGTTGAAATTCGACTTCAAATTAGGAAGATTGACTACGAAAATCTTCAATCAACAAAAAGTGACAATCGACATCAATGGGCTTCAATGGATGTTAATCGACGATATCTGACAAAGTTAGATGCAAACTCACTCAAATATATAAGAAATGTTGAAATTCGACTTCAAATTAGGAAGATTGACTTTGAAAATTTTCAATCATCTAAAAGTGACAATCGACTTCAATGGGCTTCAATGGATGTTAATCGACGATATCTGACAAAGTTAGATGCAAACTCACTCAAATATATAAGAAATGTTGAAATTCGACTTCAAATTAGGAAGATTGACTTTGAAAATTTACAATCAACACAAGTGACAATCGACCTCAAAGGGCTTCAATGGATGTAAATCGACGATATCTGACAAAGTTAGATGCGAACTGACTTAAATATATAAGAAATGTTGAAATTCGACTTCAAATTAGGAAGATCGACTTTGAAAATTTACAATCAACACAAGTGACACACGACCTCAAAAGGCTTCAATGGATGTAAATCGACGATATCTGACAAAGTTAGATGCAAACTCACTCAAATATATAAGAAATGTTGAAATTCGACTTCAAATTAGGAAGATTGACTTTGAAAATTTTCAATCAACACAAAGTGACAATCGACCTCAATGGGCTTCAATGGATGTTAATCGACGATATCTGACAAAGTTACATGCAAACTTACTCAAATATATAAGAAATGTTGAAATTCGACTTCAAATTAGGAAGATTGACTTTGAAAATTTTCAATCAACACAAAGTGACAATCGACCTCAATGGGCTTCAATGGATGTTAATCGACGATATCTGACAAAGTTAGATGCAAACTCACTCAAATATATAAGAAATGTTGAAATTCGACTTCAAATTAGGAAGATTGACTTTGAAAATTTTCAATCAACTAAAAGTGACAATCGACTTCAATGGGCTTCAATTGATGTTAATCGACGATATCTGACAAAGTTAGATGCAAACTCACTCAAATATATAAGAAATGTTGAAATTCGACTTCAAATTAGGAAGATTGACTTTGAAAATTTTCAATCAACAAAAAGTGACAATCGACTTCAATGGGCTTCAATGGATGTTAATCGACGATATCTGACAAAGTTAGATGCGAACTCACTCAAATATATAAGAAATGTTGAAATTCGACTTCAAATTAGGAAGATTGACTTTGAAAATTTTCAATCATCTAAAAGTGACAATCGACTTCAATGGGCTTCAATGGATGTTAATCGACGATATCTGACAAAGTTAGATGCAAACTCACTCAGATATATAAGAAATGTTGAAATTCGACTTCAAATTAGGAAGATTAACTTTGAAAATTTTCAATCATCTAAAAGTGACAATCGACTTCAATGGGATTCAATGGATGTTAATCGACGATATCTGACAAAGTTAGATGCAAACTCACTCAAATATATAAGAAATGTTGAAATTCGACTTCAAATTAGGAAGATTGACTTTGAAAATTTTCAATCAACAAAAAGTGACAATCGACTTCAATGGGCTTCAATGGATGTTAATCGACGATATCTGACAAAGTTAGATGCGAACTCACTCAAATATATAAGAAATGTTGAAATTCGACTTCAAATTAGGAAGATTGACTTTGAAAATTTTCAATCATCTAAAAGTGACAATCGACTTCAATGGGCTTCAATGGATGTTAATCGACGATATCTGACAAAGTTAGATGCAAACTCACTCAAATATATAAGAAATGTTGAAATTCGACTTCAAATTAGGAAGATTGACTTTGAAAATTTTCAATCAACACAAAGTGACAATCGACCTCAATGGGCTTCAATGGATGTTAATCGACGATATCTGACAAGGTTAGATGCAAACTCACTCAAATATATAAGAAATGTTGAAATTCGACTTCAAATTAGGAAGATTGACTTTGAAAATTTACAATCTTCACAAGTGACACACGACCTCAAAAAGCTTCAATGAATGTTAATCGACGATATCTGACAAAGTTAGATGCGAACTCACTCAAATATATAAGAAATGTTGAAATTCGACTTCAAATTAGGAAGATTGACTTTGAAAATTTTCAATCATCTAAAAGTGACAATCGACTTCAATGGGCTTCAATGGATGTTAATCGACGATATCTGACAAAGTTAGATGCAAACTCACTCAAATATATAAGAAATGTTGAAATTCGACTTCAAATTAGGAAGATTGACTTTGAAAATTTACAATCAACACAAGTGACAATCGACCTCAAAGGGCTTCAATTGATGTAAATCGACGATATCTGACAAAGTTAGATGCAAACTCACTCAAATATATAAGAAATGTTGAAATTCGACTTCAAATTAGGAAGATTGACTTTGAAAATTTTCAATCATCTAAAAGTGACAATCGACTTCAATGGGCTTCAATGGATGTTAATCGACGATATCTGACAAAGTTAGATGCAAACTCACTCAAATATATAAGAAATGCTGAAATTCGACTTCAAATTAGGAAGAGAGACTTTGAAAATTTTCAATCAACAAAAAGTGACAATCGACTTCAATGAGCCTCAATGGATTTTAATCGACGATATCTGACAAAGTTAGATGCAAATTCACTCAAATATATAAGAAATGTTGAAATTCGACTTCAAATTAGGAAGATTGGATTTGGAAGTTTTCAATCA
The DNA here is from genome assembly GCF_026250575.1 of Diorhabda carinulata. Taxonomy (NCBI): domain Eukaryota; kingdom Metazoa; phylum Arthropoda; class Insecta; order Coleoptera; family Chrysomelidae; genus Diorhabda; species Diorhabda carinulata. Next base: position 18,564,991 of record NC_079461.1, read on the forward strand.
ACACAAAGTGACAATCGATCTCAATGGGCTTCAATTGATGTTAATCGACGATATCTGACAAAGTTAGATGCGAACTGACTCAAATATATAAGAAATGTTGAAATTCGACTTCAAATCTGGAAGATTGACTTTGAAAATTTTCAATCAACTAAAAGTGACAATCGACTTCAATGGGCTTCAATTGATGTTAATCGACGATATCTGACAAAGTTAGATGCAAACTCACTCAAATATTTAAGAAATGTTGAAATTCGACTTCAAATTAGGAAGATTGACTTCGAAACTTTTCAATCAACAAAAAGTGACAATCGACATCAATGGGCTTCAATGGATGTTAATCGACGATATCTGACAAAGTTAGATGCAAACTCACTCAAATATATAAGAAATGTTGAAATTCGATTTCAAATTAGGAAGATTGACTTTGAAAATTTTCAATCATCTAAAAGTGACAATCGACTTCAATGGGCTTCAATGGATGTTAATCGACGATATCTGACAAAGTTAGATGCAAACTCACTCAAATATATAAGGAACGTTGAAATTCGACTTCAAATTAGGAAGATTGACTTTGAAAATTTACAATCAACACAAGTGACAATCGACCTCAAAGGGCTTCAATGGATGTTAATCGACGATATCTGACAAAGTTAGATGCAAACTTACTCAAATATATAAGAAATGTTGAAATTCGACTTCAAATTAGGAAGATTGACTTTGAAAATTTTTAATCAACACAAAGTGACAATCGACCTCAATGGGCTTCAATGGATGTTAATCGACGATATCTGACAAAGTTAGATGCAAACTCACTTAAATATATAAGAAATGTTGAAATTCGACTTCAAATTAGGAAGATTGACTTTGAAAATTTTCAATCAACAAAAAGTGACAATCGACTTCAATGGGCTTCAATGGATGTTAATCGTCGATATCTGACAAAGTTAGATGCGAACTCACTCAAATATATAAGAAATGTTGAAATTCGACTTCAAATTAGGAAGATTGACTTTGAAAATTTTCAATCATCTAAAAGTGACAATCGACTTCAATGGGCTTCAATGGATGTTAATCGACGATATCTGACAAAGTTAGATGCAAACTCACTCAAATATATAAGAAATGTTGAAATTCGACTTCAAATTAGGAAGATTGACTTTGAAAATTTACAATCAACACAAGTGACAATCGACCTCAAAGGGCTTCAATGGATGTAAATCGACGATATCTGACAAAGTTAGATGCGAACTGACTTAAATATATAAGAAATGTTGAAATTCGACTTCAAATTAGGAAGATTGACTTTGAAAATTTACAATCAACACAAGTGACAATCGACCTCAAAGGGCTTCAATGGATGTTAATCGACGATATCTGACAAAGTTAGATGCAAACTTACTCAAATATATAAGAAATGTTGAAATTCGACTTCAAATTAGGAAGATTGACTTTGAAAATTTTCAATCAACACAAAGTGACAATCGACCTCAAAGGGCTTCAATGGATGTAAATCGACGATATCTGACAAAGTTAGATGCGAACTGACTTAAATATATAAGAAATGTTGAAATTCGACTTCAAATTAGGAAGATTGACTTTGAAAATTTACAATCAACACAAGTGACAATCGACCTCAAAGGGCTTCAATGGATGTAAATCGACGATATCTGACAAAGTTAGATGCGAACTGACTTAAATATATAAGAAATGTTGAAATTCGACTTCAAATTAGGAAGATTGACTTTGAAAATTTTCAATCAACACAAACTGACAATCGACCTCAATGGGCTTCAATGGATGTTAATCGACGATATCTGACAAAGTTAGATGCAAACTTACTCAAATATATAAGAAATGTTGAAATTCGACTTCAAATTAGGAAGATTGACTTTGAAAATTTTCAATCAACACAAAGTGACAATCGACCTCAATGGGCTTCAATGGATGTTAATCGACGATATCTGACAAAGTTAGATGCAAACTCACTCAAATATATAAGAAATGTTGAAATTCGACTTCAAATTAGGAAGATTTACTTTGAAAATTTTCAATCATCTAAAAGTGACAATCGACTTCAATGGGCTTCAATGGATGTTAATCGACAATATCTGACAAAGTTAGATGCGAACTCACTCAAATATATAAGAAATGTTGAAATTCGACTTCAAATTAGGAAGATTGACTTTGAAAATTTTCAATCATCTAAAAGTGACAATCGACTTCAATGGGCTTCAATGGATGTTAATCGACGATATCTGACAAAGTTAGATGCAAACTCACTCAAATATATAAGAAATGTTGAAATTCGACTTCAAATTAGGAAGATTGACTTTGAAAATTTACAATCAACACAAGTGACAATCGACCTCAAAGGGCTTCAATGGATGTAAATCGACGATATCTGACAAAGTTAGATGCGAACTGACTTAAATATATAAGAAATGTTGAAATTCGACTTCAAATTAGGAAGATTGACTTTGAAAATTTACAATCAACACAAGTGACAATCGACCTCAAAGGGCTTCAATGGATGTTAATCGACGATATCTGACAAAGTTAGATGCAAACTCACTTAAATATATAAGAAATGTTGAAATTCGACTTCAAATTAGGAAGATTGACTTTGAAAATTTTCAATCAACACAAAGTGACAATCGACCTCAATGGGCTTCAATGGATGTTAATCGACGATATCTGACAAAGTTAGATGCAAACTCACTTAAATATATAAGAAATGTTGAAATTCGACTTCAAATTAGGAAGATTGACTTTGAAAATTTTCAATCAACAAAAAGTGACAATCGACTTCAATGGGCTTCAATGGATGTTAATCGTCGATATCTGACAAAGTTAGATGCGAACTCACTCAAATATATAAGAAATGTTGAAATTCGACTTCAAATTAGGAAGATTGACTTTGAAAATTTTCAATCATCTAAAAGTGACAATCGACTTCAATGGGCTTCAATGGATGTTAATCGACGATATCTGACAAAGTTAGATGCAAACTCACTCAAATATATAAGAAATGTTGAAATTCGACCTCAAATTAGGAAGATTGACTTTGAAAATTTACAATCAACAAAAAGTGACAATCGACCTCAATGGGCTTCAATGGATGTTAATCGACGATATCTGACAAAGTTAGATGCGAACTGACTTAAATATATAAGAAATGTTGAAATTCGACTTCAAATTAGGAAGATTGACTTTGAAAATTTTCAATCAACTAAAAGTGACAATCGATTTCAATGGGCTTCAATTGATGTTAATCGACGATATCTGACAAAGTTAGATGCAAACTCACTCAAATATATAAGAAATGTTGAAATTCGACTTCAAATTAGGAAGATTGACTTTGAAAATTTTCAATCAACAAAAAGTGACAATCGACTTCAATGGGCTTCAATGGATGTTAATCGACGATATCTGACAAAGTTAGATGCAAACTCACTCAAATATATAAGAAATGTTGAAATTCGACTTCAAATTAGGAAGATTGACTTTGAAAATTTTCAATCATCTAAAAGTGACAATCGACTTCAATGGGCTTCAATGGATGTTAATCGACGATATCTGACAAAGTTAGATGCAAACTCACTCAAATATATAAGAAATGCTGAAATTCGACTTCAAATTAGGAAGATTGACTTTGAAAATTTACAATCAACACAAGTGACAATCGACCTCAAAGGGCTTCAATGGATGTAAATCGACGATATCTGACAAAGTTAGATGCGAACTGACTTAAATATATAAGAAATGTTGAAATTCGACTTCAAATTAGGAAGATTGACTTTGAAAATTTTCAATCAACTAAAAGTGACAATCGATTTCAATGGGCTTCAATTGATGTTAATCGACGATATCTGACAAAGTTAGATGCAAACTCACTCAAATATATAAGAAATGTTGAAATTCGACTTCAAATTAGGAAGATTGACTTTGAAAATTTTCAATCAACAAAAAGTGACAATCGACTTCAATGGGCTTCAATGGATGTTAATCGACGATATCTGACAAAGTTAGATGCAAACTCACTCAAATATATAAGAAATGTTGAAATTCGACTTCAAATTAGGAAGATTGACTTTGAAAATTTTCAATCATCTAAAAGTGACAATCGACTTCAATGGGCTTCAATGGATGTTAATCGACGATATCTGACAAAGTTAGATGCAAACTCACTCAAATATATAAGAAATGTTGAAATTCGACTTCAAATTAGGAAGATTGACTTTGAAAATTTTCAATCATCTAAAAGTGACAATCGACTTCAATGGGCTTCAATGGATGTTAATCGACGATATCTGACAAAGTTAGATGCGAACTCACTCAAATATATAAGAAATGTTGAAATTCGACTTCAAATTAGGAAGATTGACTTTGAAAATTTTCAATCATCTAAAAGTGACAATCGACTTCAATGGGCTTCAATGGATGTTAATCGACGATATCTGACAAAGTTAGATGCAAACTCACTCAAATATATAAGAAATGTTGAAATTCGACTTCAAATTAGGAAGATTGACTTTAAAAATTTACAATCAACACAAGTGACAATCGACCTCAAAGGGCTTCAATGGATGTAAATCGACGATATCTGACAAAGTTAGATGCGAACTGACTTAAATATATAAGAAATGTTGAAATTCGACTTCAAATTAGGAAGATTGACTTTGAAAATTTTCAATCAACTAAAAGTGACAATCGATTTCAATGGGCCTCAATTGATGTTAATCGACGATATCTGACAAAGTTAGATGCAAACTCACTCAAATATATAAGAAATGTTGAAATTCGACTTCAAATTAGGAAGATTGACTTTGAAAATTTTCAATCAACAAAAAGTGACAATCGACTTCAATGGGCTTCAATGGATGTTAGTCGACGATATCTGACAAAGTTAGATGCAAACTCACTCAAATATATAAGAAATGTTGAAATTCGACTTCAAATTAGGAAGATTGACTTTGAAAATTTTCAATCATCTAAAAGTGACAATCGACTTCAATGGGCTTCAATGGATGTTAATCGACGATATCTGACAAAGTTAGATGCAAACTCACTCAAATATATAAGAAATGTTGAAATTCGACTTCAAATTAGGAAGATTGACTTTGAAAATTTTCAATCATCTAAAAGTGACAATCGACTTCAATGGGCTTCAATGGATGTTAATCGACGATATCTGACAAAGTTAGATGCGAACTCACTCAAATATATAAGAAATGTTGAAATTCGACTTCAAATTAGGAAGATTGACTTTGAAAATTTTCAATCATCTAAAAGTGACAATCGACTTCAATGGGCTTCAATGGATGTTAATCGACGATATCTGACAAAGTTAGATGCAAACTCACTCAAATATATAAGAAATGTTGAAATTCGACTTCAAATTAGGAAGATTGACTTTGAAAATTTACAATCAACACAAGTGACAATCGACCTCGAAGGGCTTCAATGGATGTAAATCGACGATATCTGACAAAGTTAGATGCAAACTCACTCAAATATATAAGAAATGTTGAAATTCGACTTCAAATTAGGAAGATTGACTTTGAAAATTTACAATCAACAAAAAGTGACAATCGACCTCAATGGGCTTCAATGGATGTTAATCGATAATATCTGACAAAGTTAGATGCAAACTCACTCAAATATATAAGAAATGCTGAAATTCGCCTTCAAATTAGGAAGATTGACTTTGAAAATTTACAATCAACACAAGTGACAATCGACCTCAAAGGGCTTCAATGGATGTAAATCGACGATATCTGACAAAGTTAGATGCGAACTGACTTAAATATATAAGAAATGTTGAAATTCGACTTCAAATTAGGAAGATTGACTTTGAAAATTTTCAATCAACTAAAAGTGACAATCGATTTCAATGGGCTTCAATTGATGTTAATCGACGATATCTGACAAAGTTAGATGCAAACTCACTCAAATATATAAGAAATGTTGAAATTCGACTTCAAATTAGGAAGATTGACTTTGAAAATTTTCAATCATCTAAAAGTGACAATCGACTTCAATGGGCTTCAATGGATGTTAATCGACGATATCTGACAAAGTTAGATGCAAACTCACTCAAATATATAAGAAATGTTGAAATTCGACTTCAAATTAGGAAGATTGACTTTGAAAATTTTCAATCATCTAAAAGTGACAATCGACTTCAATGGGCTTCAATGGATGTTAATCGACGATATCTGACAAAGTTAGATGCGAACTCACTCAAATATATAAGAAATGTTGAAATTCGACTTCAAATTAGGAAGATTGACTTTGAAAATTTTCAATCATCTAAAAGTGACAATCGACTTCAATGGGCTTCAATGGATGTTAATCGACGATATCTGACAAAGTTAGATGCAAACTCACTCAAATATATAAGAAATGTTGAAATTCGACTTCAAATTAGGAAGATTGACTTTGAAAATTTACAATCAACACAAGTGACAATCGACCTCAAAGGGCTTCAATGGATGTAAATCGACGATATCTGACAAAGTTAGATGCGAACTGACTTAAATATATAAGAAATGTTGAAATTCGACTTCAAATTAGGAAGATTGACTTTGAAAATTTTCAATCAACTAAAAGTGACAATCGATTTCAATGGGCTTCAATTGATGTTAATCGACGATATCTGACAAAGTTAGATGCAAACTCACTCAAATATATAAGAAATGTTGAAATTCGACTTCAAATTAGGAAGATTGACTTTGAAAATTTTCAATCAACAAAAAGTGACAATCGACTTCAATGGGCTTCAATGGATGTTAATCGACGATATCTGACAAAGTTAGATGCAAACTCACTCAAATATATAAGAAATGTTGAAATTCGACTTCAAATTAGGAAGATTGACTTTGAAAATTTTCAATCATCTAAAAGTGACAATCGACTTCAATGGGCTTCAATGGATGTTAATCGACGATATCTGACAAAGTTAGATGCAAACTCACTCAAATATATAAGAAATGTTGAAATTCGACTTCAAATTAGGAAGATTGACTTTGAAAATTTTCAATCAACACAAAGTGACAATCGACCTCAATGGGCTTCAATGGATGTTAATCGACGATATCTGACAAGGTTAGATGCAAACTCACTCAAATATATAAGAAATGTTGAAATTCGACTTCAAATTAGGAAGATTGACTTTGAAAATTTACAATCTTCACAAGTGACACACGACCTCAAAAAGCTTCAATGAATGTTAATCGACGATATCTGACAAAGTTAGATGCGAACTCACTCAAATATATAAGAAATGTTGAAATTCGACTTCAAATTAGGAAGATTGACTTTGAAAATTTTCAATCATCTAAAAGTGACAATCGACTTCAATGGGCTTCAATGGATGTTAATCGACGATATCTGACAAAGTTAGATGCAAACTCACTCAAATATATAAGAAATGTTGAAATTCGACTTCAAATTAGGAAGATTGACTTTGAAAATTTACAATCAACACAAGTGACAATCGACCTCAAAGGGCTTCAATTGATGTAAATCGACGATATCTGACAAAGTTAGATGCAAACTCACTCAAATATATAAGAAATGTTGAAATTCGACTTCAAATTAGGAAGATTGACTTTGAAAATTTTCAATCATCTAAAAGTGACAATCGACTTCAATGGGCTTCAATGGATGTTAATCGACGATATCTGACAAAGTTAGATGCAAACTCACTCAAATATATAAGAAATGCTGAAATTCGACTTCAAATTAGGAAGAGAGACTTTGAAAATTTTCAATCAACAAAAAGTGACAATCGACTTCAATGAGCCTCAATGGATTTTAATCGACGATATCTGACAAAGTTAGATGCAAATTCACTCAAATATATAAGAAATGTTGAAATTCGACTTCAAATTAGGAAGATTGGATTTGGAAGTTTTCAATCAACACAAAGTGACAATCGATCTCAATGGGCTTCAATTGATGTTAATCGACGATATCTGACAAAGTTAGATGCGAACTGACTCAAATATATAAGAAATGTTGAAATTCGACTTCAAATCCGGAAGATTGACTTTGAAAATTTTCAATCAACTAAAAGTGACAATCGACTTCAATGGGCTTCAATTGATGTTAATCGACGATATCTGACAAAGTTAGATGCAAACTCACTCAAATATTTAAGAAATGTTGAAATTCGACTTCAAATTAGGAAGATTGACTTCGAAACTTTTCAATCAACAAAAAGTGACAATCGACATCAATGGGCTTCAATGGATGTTAATCGACGATATCTGACAAAGTTAGATGCAAACTCACTCAAATATATAAGAAATGTTGAAATTCGATTTCAAATTAGGAAGATTGACTTTGAAAATTTTCAATCATCTAAAAGTGACAATCGACTTCAATGGGCTTCAATGGATGTTAATCGACGATATCTGACAAAGTTAGATGCAAACTCACTCAAATATATAAGAAACGTTGAAATTCGACTTCAAATTAGGAAGATTGACTTTGAAAATTTACAATCAACACAAGTGACAATCGACCTCAAAGGGCTTCAATGGATGTTAATCGACGATATCTGACAAAGTTAGATGCAAACTTACTCAAATATATAAGAAATGTTGAAATTCGACTTCAAATTAGGAAGATTGACTTTGAAAATTTTTAATCAACACAAAGTGACAATCGACCTCAATGGGCTTCAATGGATGTTAATCGACGATATCTGACAAAGTTAGATGCAAACTCACTTAAATATATAAGAAATGTTGAAATTCGACTTCAAATTAGGAAGATTGACTTTGAAAATTTTCAATCAACAAAAAGTGACAATCGACTTCAATGGGCTTCAATGGATGTTAATCGTCGATATCTGACAAAGTTAGATGCGAACTCACTCAAATATATAAGAAATGTTGAAATTCGACTTCAAATTAGGAAGATTGACTTTGAAAATTTTCAATCATCTAAAAGTGACAATCGACTTCAATGGGCTTCAATGGATGTTAATCGACGATATCTGACAAAGTTAGATGCAAACTCACTCAAATATATAAGAAATGTTGAAATTCGACTTCAAATTAGGAAGATTGACTTTGAAAATTTACAATCAACACAAGTGACAATCGACCTCAAAGGGCTTCAATGGATGTAAATCGACGATATCTGACAAAGTTAGATGCGAACTGACTTAAATATATAAGAAATGTTGAAATTCGACTTCAAATTAGGAAGATTGACTTTGAAAATTTACAATCAACACAAGTGACAATCGACCTCAAAGGGCTTCAATGGATGTTAATCGACGATATCTGACAAAGTTAGATGCAAACTTACTCAAATATATAAGAAATGTTGAAATTCGACTTCAAATTAGGAAGATTGACTTTGAAAATTTTCAATCAACACAAAGTGACAATCGACCTCAAAGGGCTTCAATGGATGTAAATCGACGATATCTGACAAAGTTAGATGCGAACTGACTTAAATATATAAGAAATGTTGAAATTCGACTTCAAATTAGGAAGATTGACTTTGAAAATTTACAATCAACACAAGTGACAATCGACCTCAAAGGGCTTCAATGGATGTAAATCGACGATATCTGACAAAGTTAGATGCGAACTGACTTAAATATATAAGAAATGTTGAAATTCGACTTCAAATTAGGAAGATTGACTTTGAAAATTTTCAATCAACACAAACTGACAATCGACCTCAATGGGCTTCAATGGATGTTAATCGACGATATCTGACAAAGTTAGATGCAAACTTACTCAAATATATAAGAAATGTTGAAATTCGACTTCAAATTAGGAAGATTGACTTTGAAAATTTTCAATCAACACAAAGTGACAATCGACCTCAATGGGCTTCAATGGATGTTAATCGACGATATCTGACAAAGTTAGATGCAAACTCACTCAAATATATAAGAAATGTTGAAATTCGACTTCAAATTAGGAAGATTTACTTTGAAAATTTTCAATCATCTAAAAGTGACAATCGACTTCAATGGGCTTCAATGGATGTTAATCGACAATATCTGACAAAGTTAGATGCGAACTCACTCAAATATATAAGAAATGTTGAAATTCGACTTCAAATTAGGAAGATTGACTTTGAAAATTTTCAATCATCTAAAAGTGACAATCGACTTCAATGGGCTTCAATGGATGTTAATCGACGATATCTGACAAAGTTAGATGCAAACTCACTCAAATATATAAGAAATGTTGAAATTCGACTTCAAATTAGGAAGATTGACTTTGAAAATTTACAATCAACACAAGTGACAATCGACCTCAAAGGGCTTCAATGGATGTAAATCGACGATATCTGACAAAGTTAGATGCGAACTGACTTAAATATATAAGAAATGTTGAAATTCGACTTCAAATTAGGAAGATTGACTTTGAAAATTTACAATCAACACAAGTGACAATCGACCTCAAAGGGCTTCAATGGATGTTAATCGACGATATCTGACAAAGTTAGATGCAAACTCACTTAAATATATAAGAAATGTTGAAATTCGACTTCAAATTAGGAAGATTGACTTTGAAAATTTTCAATCAACACAAAGTGACAATCGACCTCAATGGGCTTCAATGGATGTTAATCGACGATATCTGACAAAGTTAGATGCAAACTCACTTAAATATATAAGAAATGTTGAAATTCGACTTCAAATTAGGAAGATTGACTTTGAAAATTTTCAATCAACAAAAAGTGACAATCGACTTCAATGGGCTTCAATGGATGTTAATCGTCGATATCTGACAAAGTTAGATGCGAACTCACTCAAATATATAAGAAATGTTGAAATTCGACTTCAAATTAGGAAGATTGACTTTGAAAATTTTCAATCATCTAAAAGTGACAATCGACTTCAATGGGCTTCAATGGATGTTAATCGACGATATCTGACAAAGTTAGATGCAAACTCACTCAAATATATAAGAAATGTTGAAATTCGACCTCAAATTAGGAAGATTGACTTTGAAAATTTACAATCAACAAAAAGTGACAATCGACCTCAATGGGCTTCAATGGATGTTAATCGACGATATCTGACAAAGTTAGATGCGAACTGACTTAAATATATAAGAAATGTTGAAATTCGACTTCAAATTAGGAAGATTGACTTTGAAAATTTTCAATCAACTAAAAGTGACAATCGATTTCAATGGGCTTCAATTGATGTTAATCGACGATATCTGACAAAGTTAGATGCAAACTCACTCAAATATATAAGAAATGTTGAAATTCGACTTCAAATTAGGAAGATTGACTTTGAAAATTTTCAATCAACAAAAAGTGACAATCGACTTCAATGGGCTTCAATGGATGTTAATCGACGATATCTGACAAAGTTAGATGCAAACTCACTCAAATATATAAGAAATGTTGAAATTCGACTTCAAATTAGGAAGATTGACTTTGAAAATTTTCAATCATCTAAAAGTGACAATCGACTTCAATGGGCTTCAATGGATGTTAATCGACGATATCTGACAAAGTTAGATGCAAACTCACTCAAATATATAAGAAATGCTGAAATTCGACTTCAAATTAGGAAGATTGACTTTGAAAATTTACAATCAACACAAGTGACAATCGACCTCAAAGGGCTTCAATGGATGTAAATCGACGATATCTGACAAAGTTAGATGCGAACTGACTTAAATATATAAGAAATGTTGAAATTCGACTTCAAATTAGGAAGATTGACTTTGAAAATTTTCAATCAACTAAAAGTGACAATCGATTTCAATGGGCTTCAATTGATGTTAATCGACGATATCTGACAAAGTTAGATGCAAACTCACTCAAATATATAAGAAATGTTGAAATTCGACTTCAAATTAGGAAGATTGACTTTGAAAATTTTCAATCAACAAAAAGTGACAATCGACTTCAATGGGCTTCAATGGATGTTAATCGACGATATCTGACAAAGTTAGATGCAAACTCACTCAAATATATAAGAAATGTTGAAATTCGACTTCAAATTAGGAAGATTGACTTTGAAAATTTTCAATCATCTAAAAGTGACAATCGACTTCAATGGGCTTCAATGGATGTTAATCGACGATATCTGACAAAGTTAGATGCAAACTCACTCAAATATATAAGAAATGTTGAAATTCGACTTCAAATTAGGAAGATTGACTTTGAAAATTTTCAATCATCTAAAAGTGACAATCGACTTCAATGGGCTTCAATGGATGTTAATCGACGATATCTGACAAAGTTAGATGCGAACTCACTCAAATATATAAGAAATGTTGAAATTCGACTTCAAATTAGGAAGATTGACTTTGAAAATTTTCAATCATCTAAAAGTGACAATCGACTTCAATGGGCTTCAATGGATGTTAATCGACGATATCTGACAAAGTTAGATGCAAACTCACTCAAATATATAAGAAATGTTGAAATTCGACTTCAAATTAGGAAGATTGACTTTAAAAATTTACAATCAACACAAGTGACAATCGACCTCAAAGGGCTTCAATGGATGTAAATCGACGATATCTGACAAAGTTAGATGCGAACTGACTTAAATATATAAGAAATGTTGAAATTCGACTTCAAATTAGGAAGATTGACTTTGAAAATTTTCAATCAACTAAAAGTGACAATCGATTTCAATGGGCCTCAATTGATGTTAATCGACGATATCTGACAAAGTTAGATGCAAACTCACTCAAATATATAAGAAATGTTGAAATTCGACTTCAAATTAGGAAGATTGACTTTGAAAATTTTCAATCAACAAAAAGTGACAATCGACTTCAATGGGCTTCAATGGATGTTAGTCGACGATATCTGACAAAGTTAGATGCAAACTCACTCAAATATATAAGAAATGTTGAAATTCGACTTCAAATTAGGAAGATTGACTTTGAAAATTTTCAATCATCTAAAAGTGACAATCGACTTCAATGGGCTTCAATGGATGTTAATCGACGATATCTGACAAAGTTAGATGCAAACTCACTCAAATATATAAGAAATGTTGAAATTCGACTTCAAATTAGGAAGATTGACTTTGAAAATTTTCAATCATCTAAAAGTGACAATCGACTTCAATGGGCTTCAATGGATGTTAATCGACGATATCTGACAAAGTTAGATGCGAACTCACTCAAATATATAAGAAATGTTGAAATTCGACTTCAAATTAGGAAGATTGACTTTGAAAATTTTCAATCATCTAAAAGTGACAATCGACTTCAATGGGCTTCAATGGATGTTAATCGACGATATCTGACAAAGTTAGATGCAAACTCACTCAAATATATAAGAAATGTTGAAATTCGACTTCAAATTAGGAAGATTGACTTTGAAAATTTACAATCAACACAAGTGACAATCGACCTCGAAGGGCTTCAATAGATGTAAATCGACGATATCTGACAAAGTTAGATGCAAACTCACTCAAATATATAAGAAATGTTGAAATTCGACTTCAAATTAGGAAGATTGACTTTGAAAATTTACAATCAACAAAAAGTGACAATCGACCTCAATGGGCTTCAATGGATGTTAATCGATAATATCTGACAAAGTTAGATGCAAACTCACTCAAATATATAAGAAATGCTGAAATTCGCCTTCAAATTAGGAAGATTGACTTTGAAAATTTACAATCAACACAAGTGACAATCGACCTCAAAGGGCTTCAATGGATGTAAATCGACGATATCTGACAAAGTTAGATGCGAACTGACTTAAATATATAAGAAATGTTGAAATTCGACTTCAAATTAGGAAGATTGACTTTGAAAATTTTCAATCAACTAAAAGTGACAATCGATTTCAATGGGCTTCAATTGATGTTAATCGACGATATCTGACAAAGTTAGATGCAAACTCACTCAAATATATAAGAAATGTTGAAATTCGACTTCAAATTAGGAAGATTGACTTTGAAAATTTTCAATCAACAAAAAGTGACAATCGACTTCAATGGGCTTCAATGGATGTTAATCGACGATATCTGACAAAGTTAGATGCAAACTCACTCAAATATATAAGAAATGTTGAAATTCGACTTCAAATTAGGAAGATTGACTTTGAAAATTTTCAATCATCTAAAAGTGACAATCGACTTCAATGGGCTTCAATGGATGTTAATCGACGATATCTGACAAAGTTAGATGCAAACTCACTCAAATATATAAGAAATGTTGAAATTCGACTTCAAATTAGGAAGATTGACTTTGAAAATTTTCAATCATCTAAAAGTGACAATCGACTTCAATGGGCTTCAATGGATGTTAATCGACGATATCTGACAAAGTTAGATGCGAACTCACTCAAATATATAAGAAATGTTGAAATTCGACTTCAAATTAGGAAGATTGACTTTGAAAATTTTCAATCATCTAAAAGTGACAATCGACTTCAATGGGCTTCAATGGATGTTAATCGACGATATCTGACAAAGTTAGATGCAAACTCACTCAAATATATAAGAAATGTTGAAATTCGACTTCAAATTAGGAAGATTGACTTTGAAAATTTACAATCAACACAAGTGACAATCGACCTCAAAGGGCTTCAATGGATGTAAATCGACGATATCTGACAAAGTTAGATGCGAACTGACTTAAATATATAAGAAATGTTGAAATTCGACTTCAAATTAGGAAGATTGACTTTGAAAATTTTCAATCAACTAAAAGTGACAATCGATTTCAATGGGCTTCAATTGATGTTAATCGACGATATCTGACAAAGTTAGATGCAAACTCACTCAAATATATAAGAAATGTTGAAATTCGACTTCAAATTAGGAAGATTGACTTTGAAAATTTTCAATCAACAAAAAGTGACAATCGACTTCAATGGGCTTCAATGGATGTTAATCGACGATATCTGACAAAGTTAGATGCAAACTCACTCAAATATATAAGAAATGTTGAAATTCGACTTCAAATTAGGAAGATTGACTTTGAAAATTTTCAATCATCTAAAAGTGACAATCGACTTCAATGGGCTTCAATGGATGTTAATCGACGATATCTGACAAAGTTAGATGCAAACTCACTCAAATATATAAGAAATGTTGAAATTCGACTTCAAATTAGGAAGATTGACTTTGAAAATTTTCAATCATCTAAAAGTGACAATCGACTTCAATGGGCTTCAATGGATGTTAATCGACGATATCTGACAAAGTTAGATGCGAACTCACTCAAATATATAAGAAATGTTGAAATTCGACTTCAAATTAGGAAGATTGACTTTGAAAATTTTCAATCATCTAAAAGTGACAATCGACTTCAATGGGCTTCAATGGATGTTAATCGACGATATCTGACAAAGTTAGATGCAAACTCACTCAAATATATAAGAAATGTTGAAATTCGACTTCAAATTAGGAAGATTGACTTTGAAAATTTACAATCAACACAAGTGACAATCGACCTCAAAGGGCTTCAATGGATGTAAATCGACGATATCTGACAAAGTTAGATGCAAACTCACTCAAATATATAAGAAATGTTGAAATTCGACTTCAAATTAGGAAGATTGACTTTGAAAATTTTCAATCATCTAAAAGTGACAATGGACTTCAATGGGCTTCAATGGATGTTAATCGACGATATCTGACAAAGTTAGATGCGAACTGACTTAAATATATAAGAAATGTTGAAATTCGACTTCAAATTAGGAAGTTTGACTTTGAAAATTTACAATCAACACAAGTGACAATCGACCTCAAAGGGCTTCAATGGATGTTAATCGACGATATCTGACAAAGTTAGATGCAAACTTACTCAAATATATAAGAAATGTTGAAATTCGACTTCAAATTAGGAAGATTGACTTTGAAAATTTTCAATCAACACAAAGTGACAATCGACTTCAATGGGCTTCAATGGATGTTAATCGTCGATATCTGACAAAGTTAGATGCGAACTCACTCAAATATATAAGAAATGTTGGAATTCGACTTCAAATTAGGAAGATTGACTTTGAAAATTTTCAATCATCTAAAAGTGACAATCGACTTCAATGGGCTTCAATGGATGTTAATCGACGATATCTGACAAAGTTAGATGCAAACTCACTCAAATATATAAGAAATGTTGAAATTCGACTTCAAATTAGGAAGATTGACTTTGAAAATTTACAATCAACACAAGTGACAATCGACCTCAAAGGGCTTCAATGGATGTAAATCGACGATATCTGACAAAGTTAGATGCGAACTGACTTAAATATATAAGAAATGTTGAAATTCGACTTCAAATTAGGAAGATTGACTTTGAAAATTTTCAATCAACACAAACTGACAATCGACCTCAATGGGCTTCAATGGATGTTAATCGACGATATCTGACAAAGTTAGATGCAAACTTACTCAAATATATAAGAAATGTTGAAATTCGACTTCAAATTAGGAAGATTGACTTTGAAAATTTTCAATCAACACAAAGTGACAATCGACCTCAATGGGCTTCAATGGATGTTAATCGACGATATCTGACAAAGTTAGATGCAAACTCACTTAAATATATAAGAAATGTTGAAATTCGACTTCAAATTAGGAAGATTGACTTTGAAAATTTTCAATCATCTAAAAGTGACAATCGACTTCAATGGGCTTCAATGGATGTTAATCGACGATATCTGACAAAGTTAGATGCGAACTCACTCAAATATATAAGAAATGTTGTAATTCGACTTCAAATTAGGAAGATTGACTTTGAAAATTTTCAATCATCTAAAAGTGACAATCGACTTCAATGGGCTTCAATGGATGTTAATCGACGATATCTGACAAAGTTAGATGCAAACTCACTCAAATATATAAGAAATGTTGAAATTCGACTTCAAATTAGGAAGATTGACTTTGAAAATTTACAATCAACACAAGTGACAATCGACCTCAAAGGGCTTCAATGGATGTAAATCGACGATATCTGACAAAGTTAGATGCGAACTGACTTAAATATATAAGAAATGTTGAAATTCGACTTCAAATTAGGAAGATTGACTTTGAAAATTTTCAATCATCTAAAAGTGACAATCGACCTCAAAGGGCTTCAATGGATGTAAATCGACGATATCTGACAAAGTTAGATGCAAACTCACTCAAATATATAAGAAATGTTGAAATTCGACTTCAAATTAGGAAGATTGACTTTGAAAATTTTCAATCATCTAAAAGTGACAATGGACTTCAATGGGCTTCAATGGATGTTAATCGACGATATCTGACAAAGTTAGATGCAAACTCACTCAAATATATAAGAAATGCTGAAATTCGACTTCAAATTAGGAAGAGAGACTTTGAAAATTTTCAATCAACAAAAAGTGACAATCGACTTCAATGAGCCTCAATGGATTTTAATCGACGATATCTGACAAAGTTAGATGCAAATTCACTCAAATATATAAGAAATGTTGAAATTCGACTTCAAATTAGGAAGATTGGCTTTGGAAGTTTTCAATCAACACAAAGTGACAATCGATCTCAATGGGCTTCAATTGATGTTAATCGACGATATCTGACAAAGTTAGATGCGAACTGACTCAAATATATAAGAAATGTTGAAATTCGACTTCAAATCAGGAAGATTGACTTTGAAAATTTTCAATCAACTAAAAGTGACAATCGACTTCAATGGGCTTCAATTGATGTTAATCGACGATATCTGACAAAGTTAGATGCAAACTCACTCAAATATTTAAGAAATGTTGAAATTCGACTTCAAATTAGGAAGATTGACTTCGAAACTTTTCAATCAACAAAAAGTGACAATCGACATCAATGGGCTTCAATGGATGTTAATCGACGATATCTGACAAAGTTAGATGCAAACTCACTCAAATATATAAGAAATGTTGAAATTCGACTTCAAATTAGGAAGATTGACTTTGAAAATTTTCAATCATCTAAAAGTGACAATCGACTTCAATGGGCTTCAATGGATGTTAATCGACGATATCTGACAAAGTTAGATGCAAACTCACTCAAATATATAAGAAACGTTGAAATTCGACTTCAAATTAGGAAGATTGACTTTGAAAATTTACAATCAACACAAGTGACAATCGACCTCAAAGGGCTTCAATGGATGTTAATCGACGATATCTGACAAAGTTAGATGCAAACTTACTCAAATATATAAGAAATGTTGAAATTCGACTTCAAATTAGGAAGATTGACTTTGAAAATTTTCAATCAACTAAAAGTGACAATCGATTTCAATGGGCTTCAATTGATGTTAATCGACGATATCTGACAAAGTTAGATGCAAACTCACTCAAATATATAAGAAATGTTGAAATTCGACTTCAAATTAGGAAGATTGACTTTGAAAATTTTCAATCAACAAAAAGTGACAATCGACTTCAATGGGCTTCAATGGATGTTAATCGACGATATCTGACAAAGTTAGATGCAAACTCACTCAAATATATAAGAAATGTTGAAATTCGACTTCAAATTAGGAAGATTGACTTTGAAAATTTTCAATCATCTAAAAGTGACAATCGACTTCAATGGGCTTCAATGGATGTTAATCGACGATATCTGACAAAGTTAGATGCAAACTCACTCAAATATATAAGAAATGTTGAAATTCGACTTCAAATTAGGAAGATTGACTTTGAAAATTTTCAATCATCTAAAAGTGACAATCGACTTCAATGGGCTTCAATGGATGTTAATCGACGATATCTGACAAAGTTAGATGCGAATTCACTCAAATATATAAGAAATGTTGAAATTCGACTTCAAATTAGGAAGATTGACTTTGAAAATTTTCAATCAACAAAAAGTGACAATCGACTTCAATGGGCTTCAATGGATGTTAATCGTCGATATCTGACAAAGTTAGATGCGAACTCACTCAAATATATAAGAAATGTTGAAATTCGACTTCAAATTAGGAAGATTGACTTTGAAAATTTTCAATCATCTAAAAGTGACAATCGACTTCAATGGGCTTCAATGGATGTTAATCGACGATATCTGACAAAGTTAGATGCAAACTCACTCAAATATATAAGAAATGTTGAAATTCGACTTCAAATTAGGAAGATTGACTTTGAAAATTTACAATCAACACAAGTGACAATCGACCTCAAAGGGCTTCAATGGATGTAAATCGACGATATCTGACAAAGTTAGATGCGAACTGACTTAAATATATAAGAAATGTTGAAATTCGACTTCAAATTAGGAAGATTGACTTTGAAAATTTTCAATCAACACAAACTGACAATCGACCTCAATGGGCTTCAATGGATGTTAATCGACGATATCTGACAAAGTTAGATGCAAACTTACTCAAATATATAAGAAATGTTGAAATTCGACTTCAAATTAGGAAGATTGACTTTGAAAATTTTCAATCAACACAAAGTGACAATCGACCTCAATGGGCTTCAATGGATGTTAATCGACGATATCTGACAAAGTTAGATGCAAACTCACTCAAATATATAAGAAATGTTGAAATTCGACTTCAAATTAGGAAGATTGACTTTGAAAATTTTCAATCATCTAAAAGTGACAATCGACTTCAATGGGCTTCAATGGATGTTAATCGACGATATCTGACAAAGTTAGATGCGAACTCACTCAAATATATAAGAAATGTTGAAATTCGACTTCAAATTAGGAAGATTGACTTTGAAAATTTTCAATCATCTAAAAGTGACAATCGACTTCAATGGGCTTCAATGGATGTTAATCGACGATATCTGACAAAGTTAGATGCAAACTCACTCAAATATATAAGAAATGTTGAAATTCGACTTCAAATTAGGAAGATTGACTTTGAAAATTTTCAATCAACACAAACTGACAATCGACCTCAATGGGCTTCAATGGATGTTAATCGACGATATCTGACAAAGTTAGATGCAAACTTACTCAAATATATAAGAAATGTTGAAATTCGACTTCAAATTAGGAAGATTGACTTTGAAAATTTACAATCAACACAAGTGACAATCGACCTCAAAGGGCTTCAATGGATGTAAATCGACGATATCTGACAAAGTTAGATGCGAACTGACTTAAATATATAAGAAATGTTGAAATTCGACTTCAAATTAGGAAGATTGACTTTGAAAATTTTCAATCAACACAAACTGACAATCGACCTCAATGGGCTTCAATGGATGTTAATCGACGATATCTGACAAAGTTAGATGCAAACTTACTCAAATATATAAGAAATGTTGAAATTCGACTTCAAATTAGGAAGATTGACTTTGAAAATTTTCAATCAACACAAAGTGACAATCGACCTCAATGGGCTTCAATGGATGTTAATCGACGATATCTGACAAAGTTAGATGCAAACTCACTCAAATATATAAGAAATGTTGAAATTCGACTTCAAATTAGGAAGATTGACTTTGAAAATTTTCAATCATCTAAAAGTGACAATCGACTTCAATGGGCTTCAATGGATGTTAATCGACGATATCTGACAAAGTTAGATGCGAACTCACTCAAATATATAAGAAATGTTGAAATTCGACTTCAAATTAGGAAGATTGACTTTGAAAATTTTCAATCATCTAAAAGTGACAATCGACTTCAATGGGCTTCAATGGATGTTAATCGACGATATCTGACAAAGTTAGATGCAAACTCACTCAAATATATAAGAAATGTTGAAATTCGACTTCAAATTAGGAAGATTGACTTTGAAAATTTTCAATCAACACAAACTGACAATCGACCTCAATGGGCTTCAATGGATGTTAATCGACGATATCTGACAAAGTTAGATGCAAACTTACTCAAATATATAAGAAATGTTGAAATTCGACTTCAAATTAGGAAGATTGACTTTGAAAATTTTCAATCAACACAAAGTGACAATCGACCTCAATGGGCTTCAATGGATGTTAATCGACGATACCTGACAAAGTTAGATGCAAACTCACTCAAATATATAAGAAATGTTGAAATTCGACTTCAAATTAGGAAGATTGACTTTGAAAATTTTCAATCATCTAAAAGTGACAATCGACTTCAATGGGCTTCAATGGATGTTAATCGTCGATATCTGACAAAGTTAGATGCGAACTCACTCAAATATATAAGAAATGTTGAAATTCGACTTCAAATTAGGAAGATTGACTTTGAAAATTTTCAATCATCTAAAAGTGACAATCGACTTCAATGGGCTTCAATGGATGTTAATCGACGATATCTGACAAAGTTAGATGCAAACTCACTCAAATATATAAGAAATGTTGAAATTCGACTTCAAATTAGGAAGATTGACTTTGAAAATTTACAATCAACACAAGTGACAATCGACCTCAAAGGGCTTCAATGGATGTAAATCGACGATATCTGACAAAGTTAGATGCGAACTGACTTAAATATATAAGAAATGTTGAAATTCGACTTCAAATTAGGAAGATTGACTTTGAAAATTTACAATCAACACAAGTGACAATCGACCTCAAAGGGCTTCAATGGATGTTAATCGACGATATCTGACAAAGTTAGATGCAAACTCACTCAAATATATAAGAAATGTTGAAATTCGACTTCAAATTAGGAAGATTGACTTTGAAAATTTTCAATCATCTAAAAGTGACAATCGACTTCAATGGGCTTCAATGGATGTTAATCGACGATATCTGACAAAGTTAGATGCAAACTCACTCAAATATATAAGAAATGTTGAAATTCGACTTCAAATTAGGAAGATTGGCTTTGGAAGTTTTCAATCAACACAAAGTGACAATCGATCTCAATGGGCTTCAATTGATGTTAATCGACGATATCTGACAAAGTTAGATGCGAACTGACTCAAATATATAAGAAATGTTGAAATTCGACTTCAAATCAGGAAGATTGACTTTGAAAATTTTCAATCAACTAAAAGTGACAATCGACTTCAATGGGCTTCAATTGATGTTAATCGACGATATCTGACAAAGTTAGATGCAAACTCACTCAAATATTTAAGAAATGTTGAAATTCGACTTCAAATTAGGAAGATTGACTTCGAAACTTTTCAATCAACAAAAAGTGACAATCGACATCAATGGGCTTCAATGGATGTTAATCGACGATATCTGACAAAGTTAGATGCAAACTCACTCAAATATATAAGAAATGTTGAAATTCGACTTCAAATTAGGAAGATTGACTTTGAAAATTTTCAATCATCTAAAAGTGACAATCGACTTCAATGGGCTTCAATGGATGTTAATCGACGATATCTGACAAAGTTAGATGCAAACTCACTCAAATATATAAGAAATGTTGAAATTCGACTTCAAATTAGGAAGATTGACTTTGAAAATTTTCAGTCATCTAAAAGTGACAATCGACTTCAATGGGCTTCAATGGATGTTAATCGACGATATCTGACAAAGTTAGATGCGAACTCACTCAAATATATAAGAAATGTTGAAATTCGACTTCAAATTAGGAAGATTGACTTTGAAAATTTTCAATCATCTAAAAGTGACAATCGACCTCAAAGGGCTTCAATGGATGTAAATCGACGATATCTGACAAAGTTAGATGCAAACTCACTCAAATATATAAGAAATGTTGAAATTCGACTTCAAATTAGGAAGATTGACTTTGAAAATTTTCAATCATCTAAAAGTGACAATGGACTTCATTGGGCTTCAATGGATGTTAATCGACGATATCTGACAAAGTTAGATGCAAACTCACTCAAATATATAAGAAATGCTGAAATTCGACTTCAAATTAGGAAGAGAGACTTTGAAAATTTTCAATCAACAAAAAGTGACAATCGACTTCAATGAGCCTCAATGGATTTTAATCGACGATATCTGACAAAGTTAGATGCAAATTCACTCAAATATATAAGAAATGTTGAAATTCGACTTCAAATTAGGAAGATTGGCTTTGGAAGTTTTCAATCAACACAAAGTGACAATCGATCTCAATGGGCTTCAATTGATGTTAATCGACGATATCTGACAAAGTTAGATGCGAACTGACTCAAATATATAAGAAATGTTGAAATTCGACTTCAAATCAGGAAGATTGACTTTGAAAATTTTCAATCAACTAAAAGTGACAATCGACTTCAATGGGCTTCAATTGATGTTAATCGACGATATCTGACAAAGTTAGATGCAAACTCACTCAAATATTTAAGAAATGTTGAAATTCGACTTCAAATTAGGAAGATTGACTTCGAAACTTTTCAATCAACAAAAAGTGACAATCGACATCAATGGGCTTCAATGGATGTTAATCGACGATATCTGACAAAGTTAGATGCAAACTCACTCAAATATATAAGAAATGTTGAAATTCGACTTCAAATTAGGAAGATTGACTTTGAAAATTTTCAATCATCTAAAAGTGACAATCGACTTCAATGGGCTTCAATGGATGTTAATCGACGATATCTGACAAAGTTAGATGCAAACTCACTCAAATATATAAGAAACGTTGAAATTCGACTTCAAATTAGGAAGATTGACTTTGAAAATTTACAATCAACACAAGTGACAATCGACCTCAAAGGGCTTCAATGGATGTTAATCGACGATATCTGACAAAGTTAGATGCAAACTTACTCAAATATATAAGAAATGTTGAAATTCGACTTCAAATTAGGAAGATTGACTTTGAAAATTTTCAATCAACTAAAAGTGACAATCGATTTCAATGGGCTTCAATTGATGTTAATCGACGATATCTGACAAAGTTAGATGCAAACTCACTCAAATATATAAGAAATGTTGAAATTCGACTTCAAATTAGGAAGATTGACTTTGAAAATTTTCAATCAACAAAAAGTGACAATCGACTTCAATGGGCTTCAATGGATGTTAATCGACGATATCTGACAAAGTTAGATGCAAACTCACTCAAATATATAAGAAATGTTGAAATTCGACTTCAAATTAGGAAGATTGACTTTGAAAATTTTCAATCATCTAAAAGTGACAATCGACTTCAATGGGCTTCAATGGATGTTAATCGACGATATCTGACAAAGTTAGATGCAAACTCACTCAAATATATAAGAAATGTTGAAATTCGACTTCAAATTAGGAAGATTGACTTTGAAAATTTTCAATCATCTAAAAGTGACAATCGACTTCAATGGGCTTCAATGGATGTTAATCGACGATATCTGACAAAGTTAGATGCGAACTCACTCAAATATATAAGAAATGTTGAAATTCGACTTCAAATTAGGAAGATTGACTTTGAAAATTTTCAATCAACAAAAAGTGACAATCGACTTCAATGGGCTTCAATGGATGTTAATCGTCGATATCTGACAAAGTTAGATGCGAACTCACTCAAATATATAAGAAATGTTGAAATTCGACTTCAAATTAGGAAGATTGACTTTGAAAATTTACAATCAACACAAGTGACAATCGACCTCAAAGGGCTTCAATGGATGTAAATCGACGATATCTGACAAAGTTAGATGCGAACTGACTTAAATATATAAGAAATGTTGAAATTCGACTTCAAATTAGGAAGATTGACTTTGAAAATTTTCAATCATCTAAAAGTGACAATCGACTTCAATGGGCTTCAATGGATGTTAATCGACGATATCTGACAAAGTTAGATGCAAACTTACTCAAATATATAAAAAATGTTGAAATTCGACTTCAAATTAGGAAGATTGACTTTGAAAATTTTCAATCAACAAAAAGTGACAATCGACCTCAATGGGCTTCAATGGATGTTAATCGATAATATCTGACAAAGTTAGATGCAAACTCACTCAAATATATAAGAAATGCTGAAATTCGACTTCAAATTAGGAAGATTGACTTTGAAAATTTTCAATCAACACAAAGTGACAATCGACCTCAATGGGCTTCAATGGATGTTAATCGACGATATCTGACAAAGTTAGATGCAAACTCACTTAAATATATAAGAAATGTTGAAATTCGACTTCAAATTAGGAAGATTGACTTTGAAAATTTTCAATCAACAAAAAGTGACAATCGACTTCAATGGGCTTCAATGGATGTTAATCGTCGATATCTGACAAAGTTAGATGCGAACTCACTCAAATATATAAGAAATGTTGAAATTCGACTTCAAATTAGGAAGATTGACTTTGAAAATTTTCAATCATCTAAAAGTGACAATCGACTTCAATGGGCTTCAATGGATGTTAATCGACGATATCTGACAAAGTTAGATGCAAACTCACTCAAATATATAAGAAATGTTGAAATTCGACTTCAAATTAGGAAGATTGACTTTGAAAATTTACAATCAACACAAGTGACAATCGACCTCAAAGGGCTTCAATGGATGTAAATCGACGATATCTGACAAAGTTAGATGCGAACTGACTTAAATATATAAGAAATGTTGAAATTCGACTTCAAATTAGGAAGATTGACTTTGAAAATTTTCAATCAACTAAAAGTGACAATCGATTTCAATGGGCTTCAATTGATGTTAATCGACGATATCTGACAAAGTTAGATGCAAACTCACTCAAATATATAAGAAATGTTGAAATTCGACTTCAAATTAGGAAGATTGACTTTGAAAATTTTCAATCAACAAAAAGTGACAATCGACTTGAATGGGCTTCAATGGATGTTAATCGACGATATCTGACAAAGTTAGATGCAAACTCACTCAAATATATAAGAAATGTTGAAATTCGACTTCAAATTAGGAAGATTGACTTTGAAAATTTTCAATCATCTAAAAGTGACAATCGACTTCAATGGGCTTCAATGGATGTTAATCGACGATATCTGACAAAGTTAGATGCAAACTCACTCAAATATATAAGAAATGTTGAAATTCGACTTCAAATTAGGAAGATTGACTTTGAAAATTTTCAATCATCTAAAAGTGACAATCGACTTCAATGGGCTTCAATGGATGTTAATCGACGATATCTGACAAAGTTAGATGCGAACTCACTCAAATATATAAGAAATGTTGAAATTCGACTTCAAATTAGGAAGATTGACTTTGAAAATTTTCAATCATCTAAAAGTGACAATCGACTTCAATGGGCTTCAATGGATGTTAATCGACGATATCTGACAAAGTTAGATGCAAACTCACTCAAATATATAAGAAATGTTGAAATTCGACTTCAAATTAGGAAGATTGACTTTGAAAATTTACAATCAACACAAGTGACAATCGACCTCAAAGGGCTTCAATGGATGTAAATCGACGATATCTGACAAAGTTAGATGCAAACTCACTCAAATATATAAGAAATGTTGAAATTCGACTTCAAATTAGGAAGATTGACTTTGAAAATTTTCAATCATCTAAAAGTGACAATCGACTTCAATGGGCTTCAATGGATGTTAATCGACGATATCTGACAAAGTTAGATGCAAACTTACTCAAATATATAAAAAATGTTGAAATTCGACTTCAAATTAGGAAGATTGACTTTGAAAATTTTCAATCAACAAAAAGTGACAATCGACCTCAATGGGCTTCAATGGATGTTAATCGATAATATCTGACAAAGTTAGATGCAAACTCACTCAAAT
Organism: Diorhabda carinulata; assembly: GCF_026250575.1. NCBI lineage: Eukaryota > Metazoa > Arthropoda > Insecta > Coleoptera > Chrysomelidae > Diorhabda > Diorhabda carinulata. The sequence goes on from NC_079461.1 coordinate 18,591,499, forward strand.
ATATAAGAAATGCTGAAATTCGACTTCAAATTAGGAAGATTGACTTTGAAAATTTTCAATCAACACAAAGTGACAATCGACCTCAATGGGCTTCAATGGATGTTAATCGACGATATCTGACAAAGTTAGATGCAAACTCACTTAAATATATAAGAAATGTTGAAATTCGACTTCAAATTAGGAAGATTGACTTTGAAAATTTTCAATCAACAAAAAGTGACAATCGACTTCAATGGGCTTCAATGGATGTTAATCGTCGATATCTGACAAAGTTAGATGCGAACTCACTCAAATATATAAGAAATGTTGAAATTCGACTTCAAATTAGGAAGATTGACTTTGAAAATTTTCAATCATCTAAAAGTGACAATCGACTTCAATGGGCTTCAATGGATGTTAATCGACGATATCTGACAAAGTTAGATGCAAACTCACTCAAATATATAAGAAATGTTGAAATTCGACTTCAAATTAGGAAGATTGACTTTGAAAATTTAGTATCAACACAAGTGACAATCGACCTCAAAGGGCTTCAATGGATGTAAATCGACGATATCTGACAAAGTTAGATGCGAACTGACTTAAATATATAAGAAATGTTGAAATTCGACTTCAAATTAGGAAGATTGACTTTGAAAATTTTCAATCAACTAAAAGTGACAATCGATTTCAATGGGCTTCAATTGATGTTAATCGACGATATCTGACAAAGTTAGATGCAAACTCACTCAAATATATAAGAAATGTTGAAATTCGACTTCAAATTAGGAAGATTGACTTTGAAAATTTTCAATCAACAAAAAGTGACAATCGACTTGAATGGGCTTCAATGGATGTTAATCGACGATATCTGACAAAGTTAGATGCAAACTCACTCAAATATATAAGAAATGTTGAAATTCGACTTCAAATTAGGAAGATTGACTTTGAAAATTTTCAATCATCTAAAAGTGACAATCGACTTCAATGGGCTTCAATGGATGTTAATCGACGATATCTGACAAAGTTAGATGCAAACTCACTCAAATATATAAGAAATGTTGAAATTCGACTTCAAATTAGGAAGATTGACTTTGAAAATTTTCAATCATCTAAAAGTGACAATCGACTTCAATGGGCTTCAATGGATGTTAATCGACGATATCTGACAAAGTTAGATGCGAACTCACTCAAATATATAAGAAATGTTGAAATTCGACTTCAAATTAGGAAGATTGACTTTGAAAATTTTCAATCATCTAAAAGTGACAATCGACTTCAATGGGCTTCAATGGATGTTAATCGACGATATCTGACAAAGTTAGATGCAAACTCACTCAAATATATAAGAAATGTTGAAATTCGACTTCAAATTAGGAAGATTGACTTTGAAAATTTACAATCAACACAAGTGACAATCGACCTCAAAGGGCTTCAATGGATGTAAATCGACGATATCTGACAAAGTTAGATGCAAACTCACTCAAATATATAAGAAATGTTGAAATTCGACTTCAAATTAGGAAGATTGACTTTGAAAATTTTCAATCATCTAAAAGTGACAATCGACTTCAATGGGCTTCAATGGATGTTAATCGACGATATCTGACAAAGTTAGATGCAAACTTACTCAAATATATAAAAAATGTTGAAATTCGACTTCAAATTAGGAAGATTGACTTTGAAAATTTTCAATCAACAAAAAGTGACAATCGACCTCAATGGGCTTCAATGGATGTTAATCGATAATATCTGACAAAGTTAGATGCAAACTCACTCAAATATATAAGAAATGCTGAAATTCGACTTCAAATTAGGAAGATTGACTTTGAAAATTTTCAATCAACACAAAGTGACAATCGACCTCAATGGGCTTCAATGGATGTTAATCGACGATATCTGACAAAGTTAGATGCAAACTCACTTAAATATATAAGAAATGTTGAAATTCGACTTCAAATTAGGAAGATTGACTTTGAAAATTTTCAATCAACAAAAAGTGACAATCGACTTCAATGGGCTTCAATGGATGTTAATCGTCGATATCTGACAAAGTTAGATGCGAACTCACTCAAATATATAAGAAATGTTGAAATTCGACTTCAAATTAGGAAGATTGACTTTGAAAATTTTCAATCATCTAAAAGTGACAATCGACTTCAATGGGCTTCAATGGATGTTAATCGACGATATCTGACAAAGTTAGATGCAAACTCACTCAAATATATAAGAAATGTTGAAATTCGACTTCAAATTAGGAAGATTGACTTTGAAAATTTAGTATCAACACAAGTGACAATCGACCTCAAAGGGCTTCAATGGATGTAAATCGACGATATCTGACAAAGTTAGATGCGAACTGACTTAAATATATAAGAAATGTTGAAATTCGACTTCAAATTAGGAAGATTGACTTTGAAAATTTTCAATCAACTAAAAGTGACAATCGATTTCAATGGGCTTCAATTGATGTTAATCGACGATATCTGACAAAGTTAGATGCAAACTCACTCAAATATATAAGAAATGTTGAAATTCGACTTCAAATTAGGAAGATTGACTTTGAAAATTTTCAATCAACAAAAAGTGACAATCGACTTGAATGGGCTTCAATGGATGTTAATCGACGATATCTGACAAAGTTAGATGCAAACTCACTCAAATATATAAGAAATGTTGAAATTCGACTTCAAATTAGGAAGATTGACTTTGAAAATTTTCAATCATCTAAAAGTGACAATCGACTTCAATGGGCTTCAATGGATGTTAATCGACGATATCTGACAAAGTTAGATGCAAACTCACTCAAATATATAAGAAATGTTGAAATTCGACTTCAAATTAGGAAGATTGACTTTGAAAATTTTCAATCATCTAAAAGTGACAATCGACTTCAATGGGCTTCAATGGATGTTAATCGACGATATCTGACAAAGTTAGATGCGAACTCACTCAAATATATAAGAAATGTTGAAATTCGACTTCAAATTAGGAAGATTGACTTTGAAAATTTTCAATCATCTAAAAGTGACAATCGACTTCAATGGGCTTCAATGGATGTTAATCGACGATATCTGACAAAGTTAGATGCAAACTCACTCAAATATATAAGAAATGTTGAAATTCGACTTCAAATTAGGAAGATTGACTTTGAAAATTTACAATCAACACAAGTGACAATCGACCTCAAAGGGCTTCAATGGATGTAAATCGACGATATCTGACAAAGTTAGATGCAAACTCACTCAAATATATAAGAAATGTTGAAATTCGACTCCAAATTAGGAAGATTGACTTTGAAAATTTTCAATCATCTAAAAGTGACAATGGACTTCAATGGGCTTCAATGGATGTTAATCGACGATATCTGACAAAGTTAGATGCAAACTCACTCAAATATATAAGAAATGCTGAAATTCGACTTCAAATTAGGAAGAGAGACTTTGAAAATTTTCAATCAACAAAAAGTGACAATCGACTTCAATGAGCCTCAATGGATTTTAATCGACGATATCTGACAAAGTTAGATGAAAACTCACTTAAATATATAAGAAATGTTGAAATTCGACTTCAAATTAGGAAGATTGACTTTGAAAATTTCCAATCAATTAAAAGTGACAATCGACTCCAATGGGCTTCAATGGATGTTAATCGACAATATCTGACAAAGTTAGATGCAAACCCACTCAAATATATAAGAAATGTTGAAATTCGACTCCAAATTAGGAAGATTGACTTTGAAAATTTACAATCAACACAAGTGACACACGACCTCAAAAAGCTTCAATGAATGTTAATCGACGATATCTGACAAAGTTAGATGCAAACTCACTCAAATATATAAGAAATGTTGAAATTCGACTTCAAATTAGGAAGATTGACTTTGAAAATTTTCAATCAACTAAAAGTGACAATCGACTTCAATGGGCTTCAATTGATGTTAATCGACGATATCTGACAAAGTTAGATGCAAACTCACTCAAATATATAAGAAATGTTGAAATTCGACTTCAAATTAGGAAGATTGGCTTTGGAAGTTTTCAATCAACACAAAGTGACAATCGATCTCAATGGGCTTCAATTGATGTTAATCGACGATATCTGACAAAGTTAGATGCGAACTGACTCAAATATATAAGAAATGTTGAAATTCGACTTCAAATCAGGAAGATTGACTTTGAAAATTTTCAATCAACTAAAAGTGACAATCGACTTCAATGGGCTTCAATTGATGTTAATCGACGATATCTGACAAAGTTAGATGCAAACTCACTCAAATATTTAAGAAATGTTGAAATTCGACTTCAAATTAGGAAGATTGACTTCGAAACTTTTCAATCAACAAAAAGTGACAATCGACATCAATGGGCTTCAATGGATGTTAATCGACGATATCTGACAAAGTTAGATGCAAACTCACTCAAATATATAAGAAATGTTGAAATTCGACTTCAAATTAGGAAGATTGACTTTGAAAATTTTCAATCATCTAAAAGTGACAATCGACTTCAATGGGCTTCAATGGATGTTAATCGACGATATCTGACAAAGTTAGATGCAAACTCACTCAAATATATAAGAAACGTTGAAATTCGACTTCAAATTAGGAAGATTGACTTTGAAAATTTACAATCAACACAAGTGACAATCGACCTCAAAGGGCTTCAATGGATGTTAATCGACGATATCTGACAAAGTTAGATGCAAACTTACTCAAATATATAAGAAATGTTGAAATTCGACTTCAAATTAGGAAGATTGACTTTGAAAATTTTCAATCAACACAAACTGACAATCGACCTCAATGGGCTTCAATGGATGTTAATCGACGATATCTGACAAAGTTAGATGCAAACTCACTTAAATATATAAGAAATGTTGAAATTCGACTTCAAATTAGGAAGATTGACTTTGAAAATTTTCAATCAACTAAAAGTGACAATCGATTTCAATGGGCTTCAATTGATGTTAATCGACGATATCTGACAAAGTTAGATGCAAACTCACTCAAATATATAAGAAATGTTGAAATTCGACTTCAAATTAGGAAGATTGACTGAAAATTTTCAATCAACAAAAAGTGACAATCGACTTGAATGGGCTTCAATGGATGTTAATCGACGATATCTGACAAAGCTAGATGCAAACTCACTCAAATATATAAGAAATGTTGAAATTCGACTTCAAATTAGGAAGATTGACTTTGAAAATTTTCAATCATCTAAAAGTGACAATCGACTTCAATGGGCTTCAATGGATGTTAATCGACGATATCTGACAAAGTTAGATGCAAACTCACTCAAATATATAAGAAATGTTGAAATTCGACTTCAAATTAGGAAGATTGACTTTGAAAATTTTCAATCATCTAAAAGTGACAATCGACTTCAATGGGCTTCAATGGATGTTAATCGACGATATCTGACAAAGTTAGATGCGAACTCACTCAAATATATAAGAAATGTTGAAATTCGACTTCAAATTAGGAAGATTGACTTTGAAAATTTTCAATCATCTAAAAGTGACAATCGACTTCAATGGGCTTCAATGGATGTTAATCGACGATATCTGACAAAGTTAGATGCAAACTCACTCAAATATATAAGAAATGTTGAAATTCGACTTCAAATTAGGAAGATTGACTTTGAAAATTTACAATCAACACAAGTGACAATCGACCTCAAAGGGCTTCAATGGATGTAAATCGACGATATCTGACAAAGTTAGATGCAAACTCACTCAAATATATAAGAAATGTTGAAATTCGACTCCAAATTAGGAAGATTGACTTTGAAAATTTTCAATCATCTAAAAGTGACAATGGACTTCAATGGGCTTCAATGGATGTTAATCGACGATATCTGACAAAGTTAGATGCAAACTCACTCAAATATATAAGAAATGCTGAAATTCGACTTCAAATTAGGAAGAGAGACTTTGAAAATTTTCAATCAACAAAAAGTGACAATCGACTTCAATGAGCCTCAATGGATTTTAATCGACGATATCTGACAAAGTTAGATGCAAATTCACTCAAATATATAAGAAATGTTGAAATTCGACTTCAAATTAGGAAGATTGGCTTTGGAAGTTTTCAATCAACACAAAGTGACAATCGATCTCAATGGGCTTCAATTGATGTTAATCGACGATATCTGACAAAGTTAGATGCGAACTGACTCAAATATATAAGAAATGTTGAAATTCGACTTCAAATCAGGAAGATTGACTTTGAAAATTTTCAATCAACTAAAAGTGACAATCGACTTCAATGGGCTTCAATTGATGTTAATCGACGATATCTGACAAAGTTAGATGCAAACTCACTCAAATATTTAAGAAATGTTGAAATTCGACTTCAAATTAGGAAGATTGACTTCGAAACTTTTCAATCAACAAAAAGTGACAATCGACATCAATGGGCTTCAATGGATGTTAATCGACGATATCTGACAAAGTTAGATGCAAACTCACTCAAATATATAAGAAATGTTGAAATTCGACTTCAAATTAGGAAGATTGACTTTGAAAATTTTCAATCATCTAAAAGTGACAATCGACTTCAATGGGCTTCAATGGATGTTAATCGACGATATCTGACAAAGTTAGATGCAAACTCACTCAAATATATAAGAAACGTTGAAATTCGACTTCAAATTAGGAAGATTGACTTTGAAAATTTACAATCAACACAAGTGACAATCGACCTCAAAGGGCTTCAATGGATGTTAATCGACGATATCTGACAAAGTTAGATGCAAACTTACTCAAATATATAAGAAATGTTGAAATTCGACTTCAAATTAGGAAGATTGACTTTGAAAATTTTCAATCAACACAAACTGACAATCGACCTCAATGGGCTTCAATGGATGTTAATCGACGATATCTGACAAAGTTAGATGCAAACTCACTTAAATATATAAGAAATGTTGAAATTCGACTTCAAATTAGGAAGATTGACTTTGAAAATTTTCAATCAACACAAAGTGACAATCGACTTCAATGGGCTTCAATGGATGTTAATCGTCGATATCTGACAAAGTTAGATGCGAACTCACTCAAATATATAAGAAATGTTGAAATTCGACTTCAAATTAGGAAGATTGACTTTGAAAATTTTCAATCATCTAAAAGTGACAATCGACTTCAATGGGCTTCAATGGATGTTAATCGACGATATCTGACAAAGTTAGATGCAAACTCACTCAAATATATAAGAAATGTTGAAATTCGACTTCAAATTAGGAAGATTGACTTTGTAAATTTACAATCAACACAAGTGACAATCGACCTCAAAGGGCTTCAATGGATGTAAATCGACGATATCTGACAAAGTTAGATGCAAACTCACTCAAATATATAACAAATGTTGAAATTCGACTTCAAATTAGGAAGATTGACTTTGAAAATTTTCAATCATCTAAAAGTGACAATCGACTTCAATGGGCTTCAATGGATGTTAATCGACGATATCTGACAAAGTTAGATGCAAACTCACTCAAATATATAAGAAATGCTGAAATTCGACTTCAAATTAGGAAGAGAGACTTTGAAAATTTTCAATCAACAAAAAGTGACAATCGACTTCAATGAGCCTCAATGGATTTTAATCGACGATATCTGACAAAGTTAGATGCAAATTCACTCAAATATATAAGAAATGTTGAAATTCGACTTCAAATTAGGAAGATTGGCTTTGGAAGTTTTCAATCAACACAAAGTGACAATCGATCTCAATGGGCTTCAATTGATGTTAATCGACGATATCTGACAAAGTTAGATGCGAACTGACTCAAATATATAAGAAATGTTGAAATTCGACTTCAAATTAGGAAGATTGACTTTGAAAATTTTCAATCAACAAAAAGTGACAATCGACTTCAATGGGCTTCAATGGATGTTAATCGACGATATCTGACAAAGTTAGATGAAAACTCACTCAAATATATAAGAAATGTTGAAATTCGACTTCAAATTAGGAAGATTGACTTTGAAAATTTTCAATCAATTAAAAGTGACAATCGACTCCAATGGGCTTCAATGGATGTTAATCGACAATATCTGACAAAGTTAGATGCAAACCCACTCAAATATATAAGAAATGTTGAAATTCGACTCCAAATTAGGAAGATTGACTTTGAAAATTTACAATCAACACAAGTGACACACGACCTCAAAAAGCTTCAATGAATGTTAATCGACGATATCTGACAAAGTTAGATGCAAACTCACTCAAATATATAAGAAATGTTGAAATTCGACTTCAAATTAGGAAGATTGACTTTGAAAATTTTCAATCAACTAAAAGTGACAATCGACTTCAATGGGCTTCAATTGATGTTAATCGACGATATCTGACAAAGTTAGATGCAAACTCACTCAAATATATAAGAAATGTTGAAATTCGACTTCAAATTAGGAAGATTGGCTTTGGAAGTTTTCAATCAACACAAAGTGACAATCGATCTCAATGGGCTTCAATTGATGTTAATCGACGATATCTGACAAAGTTAGATGCGAACTGACTCAAATATATAAGAAATGTTGAAATTCGACTTCAAATTAGGAAGATTGACTTTGAAAATTTTCAATCAACAAAAAGTGACAATCGACTTCAATGGGCTTCAATGGATGTTAATCGACGATATCTGACAAAGTTAGATGAAAACTCACTCAAATATATAAGAAATGTTGAAATTCGACTTCAAATTAGGAAGATTGACTTTGAAAATTTTCAATCAATTAAAAGTGACAATCGACTCCAATGGGCTTCAATGGATGTTAATCGACAATATCTGACAAAGTTAGATGCAAACCCACTCAAATATATAAGAAATGTTGAAATTCGACTCCAAATTAGGAAGATTGACTTTGAAAATTTTCAATCAACAAAAAGTGACAATCGACTTCAATGGGCTTCAATGGATGTTAATCGACGATATCTGACAAAGTTAGATGCAAACTCACTTAAATATATAAGAAATGTTGAAATTCGACTTCAAATTAGGAAGATTGACTTTGAAAATTTTCAATCAATTAAATGTGACAATCGACTCCAATGGGCTTCAATGGATGTTAATCGACAATATCTGACAAAGTTAGATGCAAACCCACTCAAATATATAAGAAATGTTGAAATTCGACTTCATATTAGGAAGATTGACTTTGAAAATTTTCAATCAACAAAAAGTGACAATCGACCTCAATGGGCTTCAATGGATGTTAATCGATAATATCTGACAAAGTTAGATGCAAACTCACTCAAATATATAAGAAATGCTGAAATTCGCCTTCAAATTAGGAAGATTGACTTTGAAAATTTACAATCAACACAAGTGACAATCGACCTCAAAGGGCTTCAATGGATGTAAATCGACGATATCTGACAAAGTTAGATGCGAACTGACTTAAATATATAAGAAATGTTGAAATTCGACTTCAAATTAGGAAGATTGACTTTGAAAATTTTCAATCAACAAAAAGTGACAATCGACTTCAATGGGCTTCAATGGATGTTAATCGACGATATCTGACAAAGTTAGATGAAAACTCACTTAAATATATAAGAAATGTTGAAATTCGACTTCAAATTAGGAAGATTGACTTTGAAAATTTCCAATCAATTAAAAGTGACAATCGACTCCAATGGGCTTCAATGGATGTTAATCGACAATATCTGACAAAGTTAGATGCAAACCCACTCAAATATATAAGAAATGTTGAAATTCGACTCCAAATTAGGAAGATTGACTTTGAAAATTTACAATCAACACAAGTGACACACGACCTCAAAAAGCTTCAATGAATGTTAATCGACGATATCTGACAAAGTTAGATGCAAACTCACTCAAATATATAAGAAATGTTGAAATTCGACTTCAAATTAGGAAGATTGACTTTGAAAATTTTCAATCAACTAAAAGTGACAATCGACTTCAATGGGCTTCAATTGATGTTAATCGACGATATCTGACAAAGTTAGATGCAAACTCACTCAAATATATAAGAAATGTTGAAATTCGACTTCAAATTAGGAAGATTGAATTTGGAAGTTTTCAATCAACACAAAGTGACAATCGATCTCAATGGGCTTCAATTGATGTTAATCGACGATATCTGACAAAGTTAGATGCGAACTGACTCAAATATATAAGAAATGTTGAAATTCGACTTCAAATCAGGAAGATTGACTTTGAAAATTTTCAATCAACTAAAAGTGACAATCGATCTCAATGGGCTTCAATTGATGTTAATCGACGATATCTGACAAAGTTAGATGCAAATTCACTCAAATATATAAGAAATGTTGAAATTCGACTTCAAATTAGGAAGATTGGCTTTGGAAGTTTTCAATCAACACAAAGTGACAATCGATCTCAATGGGCTTCAATTGATGTTAATCGATGATATCTGACAAAGTTAGATGCGAACTGACTCAAATATATAAGAAATGTTGAAATTCGACTTCAAATCAGGAAGATTGACTTTGAAAATTTTCAATCAACTAAAAGTGACAATCGACTTCAATGGGCTTCAATTGATGTTAATCGACGATATCTGACAAAGTTAGATGCAAACTCACTCAAATATTTAAGAAATGTTGAAATTCGACTTCAAATCAGGAAGATTGACTTTGAAAATTTTCAATCAACTAAAAGTGACAATCGATCTCAATGGGCTTCAATTGATGTTAATCGACGATATCTGACAAAGTTAGATGCAAATTCACTCAAATATATAAGAAATGTTGAAATTCGACTTCAAATTAGGAAGATTGGCTTTGGAAGTTTTCAATCAACACAAAGTGACAATCGATCTCAATGGGCTTCAATTGATGTTAATCGACGATATCTGACAAAGTTAGATGCGAACTGACTCAAATATATAAGAAATGTTGAAATTCGACTTCAAATCAGGAAGATTGACTTTGAAAATTTTCAATCAACTAAAAGTGACAATCGACTTCAATGGGCTTCAATTGATGTTAATCGACGATATCTGACAAAGTTAGATGCAAACTCACTCAAATATTTAAGAAATGTTGAAATTCGACTTCAAATTAGGAAGATTGACTTCGAAAATTTTCAATCAACAAAAAGTGACAATCGACATCAATGGGCTTCAATGGATGTTAATCGACGATATCTGACAAAGTTAGATGCAAACTCACTCAAATATATAAGAAATGTTGAAATTCGACTTCAAATTAGGAAGATTGACTTTGAAAATTTTCAATCATCTAAAAGTGACAATCGACTTCAATGGGCTTCAATGGATGTTAATCGACGATATCTGACAAAGTTAGATGCAAACTCACTCAAATATATAAGAAACGTTGAAATTCGACTTCAAATTAGGAAGATTGACTTTGAAAATTTACAATCAACACAAGTGACAATCGACCTCAAAGGGCTTCAATGGATGTAAATCGACGATATCTGACAAAGTTAGATGCGAACTGACTTAAATATATAAGAAATGTTGAAATTCGACTTCAAATTAGGAAGATTGACTTTGAAAATTTACAATCTTCACAAGTGACACACGACCTCAAAAGGCTTCAATGGATGTAAATCGACGATATCTGACAAAGTTAGATGCGAACTGACTCAAATATATAAGAAATGTTGAAATTCGACTTCAAATTAGGAAGATTGACTTTGAAAATTTTCAATCAACAAAAAGTGACAATCGACTTCAATGGGCTTCAATGGATGTTAATCGACGATATCTGACAAAGTTAGATGAAAACTCACTCAAATATATGAGAAATGTTGAAATTCGACTTCAAATTAGGAAGATTGACTTTGAAAATTTTCAATCAATTAAAAGTGACAATCGACTCCAATGGGCTTCAATGGATGTTAATCGACAATATCTGACAAAGTTAGATGCAAACCCACTCAAATATATAAGAAATGTTGAAATTCGACTCCAAATTAGGAAGATTGACTTTGAAAATTTACAATCAACACAAGTGACACACGACCTCAAAAAGCTTCAATGAATGTTAATCGACGATATCTGACAAAGTTAGATGCAAACTCACTCAAATATATAAGAAATGTTGAAATTCGACTTCAAATTAGGAAGATTGACTTTGAAAATTTTCAATCAACTAAAAGTGACAATCGACTTCAATGGGCTTCAATTGATGTTAATCGACGATATCTGACAAAGTTAGATGCAAACTCACTCAAATATATAAGAAATGTTGAAATTCGACTTCAAATTAGGAAGATTGGCTTTGGAAGTTTTCAATCAACACAAAGTGACAATCGATCTCAATAGGCTTCAATTGATGTTAATCGACGATATCTGACAAAGTTAGATGCGAACTGACTCAAATATATAAGAAATGTTGAAATTCGACTTCAAATCAGGAAGATTGACTTTGAAAATTTTCAATCAACTAAAAGTGACAATCGATCTCAATGGGCTTCAATTGATGTTAATCGACGATATCTGACAAAGTTAGATGCAAATTCACTCAAATATATAAGAAATGTTGAAATTCGACTTCAAATTAGGAAGATTGGCTTTGGAAGTTTTCAATCAACACAAAGTGACAATCGATCTCAATGGGCTTCAATTGATGTTAATCGATGATATCTGACAAAGTTAGATGCGAACTGACTCAAATATATAAGAAATGTTGAAATTCGACTTCAAATCAGGAAGATTGACTTTGAAAATTTTCAATCAACTAAAAGTGACAATCGACTTCAATGGGCTTCAATTGATGTTAATCGACGATATCTGACAAAGTTAGATGCAAACTCACTCAAATATTTAAGAAATGTTGAAATTCGACTTCAAATCAGGAAGATTGACTTTGAAAATTTTCAATCAACTAAAAGTGACAATCGATCTCAATGGGCTTCAATTGATGTTAATCGACGATATCTGACAAAGTTAGATGCAAATTCACTCAAATATATAAGAAATGTTGAAATTCGACTTCAAATTAGGAAGATTGGCTTTGGAAGTTTTCAATCAACACAAAGTGACAATCGATCTCAATGGGCTTCAATTGATGTTAATCGACGATATCTGACAAAGTTAGATGCGAACTGACTCAAATATATAAGAAATGTTGAAATTCGACTTCAAATCAGGAAGATTGACTTTGAAAATTTTCAATCAACTAAAAGTGACAATCGACTTCAATGGGCTTCAATTGATGTTAATCGACGATATCTGACAAAGTTAGATGCAAACTCACTCAAATATTTAAGAAATGTTGAAATTCGACTTCAAATTAGGAAGATTGACTTCGAAAATTTTCAATCAACAAAAAGTGACAATCGACATCAATGGGCTTCAATGGATGTTAATCGACGATATCTGACAAAGTTAGATGCAAACTCACTCAAATATATAAGAAATGTTGAAATTCGACTTCAAATTAGGAAGATTGACTTTGAAAATTTTCAATCATCTAAAAGTGACAATCGACTTCAATGGGCTTCAATGGATGTTAATCGACGATATCTGACAAAGTTAGATGCAAACTCACTCAAATATATAAGAAACGTTGAAATTCGACTTCAAATTAGGAAGATTGACTTTGAAAATTTACAATCAACACAAGTGACAATCGACCTCAAAGGGCTTCAATGGATGTTAATCGACGATATCTGACAAAGTTAGATGCAAACTTACTCAAATATATAAGAAATGTTGAAATTCGACTTCAAATTAGGAAGATTGACTTTGAAAATTTTCAATCATCTAAAAGTGACAATCGACTTCAATGGGCTTCAATGGATGTTAATCGACGATATCTGACAAAGTTAGATGCAAACTCACTCAAATATATAAGAAATGTTGAAATTCGACTTCAAATTAGGAAGATTGACTTTGAAAATTTACAATCAACACAAGTGACAATCGACCTCAAAGGGCTTCAATGGATGTAAATCGACGATATCTGACAAAGTTAGATGCAAACTCACTCAAATATATAAGAAATGTTGAAATTCGACTTCAAATTAGGAAGATTGACTTTGAAAATTTTCAATCATCTAAAAGTGACAATCGACCTCAAAGGGCTTCAATGGATGTAAATCGACGATATCTGACAAAGTTAGATGCAAACTCACTCAAATATATAAGAAATGTTGAAATTCGACTTCAAATTAGGAAGATTGACTTTGAAAATTTTCAATCATCTAAAAGTGACAATGGACTTCAATAAGCTTCAATGGATGTTAATCGACGATATCTGACAAAGTTAGATGCAAACTCACTCAAATATATAAGAAATGCTGAAATTCGACTTCAAATTAGGAAGAGAGACTTTGAAAATTTTCAATCAACAAAAAGTGACAATCGACTTCAATGAGCCTCAATGGATTTTAATCGACGATATCTGACAAAGTTAGATGCAAATTCACTCAAATATATAAGAAATGTTGAAATTCGACTTCAAATTAGGAAGATTGGCTTTGGAAGTTTTCAATCAACACAAAGTGACAATCGATCTCAATGGGCTTCAATTGATGTTAATCGACGATATCTGACAAAGTTAGATGCGAACTGACTCAAATATATAAGAAATGTTGAAATTCGACTTCAAATCAGGAAGATTGACTTTGAAAATTTTCAATCAACTAAAAGTGACAATCGACTTCAATGGGCTTCAATTGATGTTAATCGACGATATCTGACAAAGTTAGATGCAAACTCACTCAAATATTTAAGAAATGTTGAAATTCGACTTCAAATTAGGAAGATTGACTCCGAAACTTTTCAATCAACAAAAAGTGACAATCGACATCAATGGGCTTCAATGGATGTTAATCGACGATATCTGACAAAGTTAGATGCAAACTCACTCAAATATATAAGAAATGTTGAAATTCGACTTCAAATTAGGAAGATTGACTTTGAAAATTTTCAATCAACAAAAAGTGACAATCGACCTCAATGGGCTTCAATGGATGTTAATCGATAATATCTGACAAAGTTAGATGCAAACTCACTCAAATATATAAGAAATGCTGAAATTCGACTTCAAATTAGGAAGATTGACTTTGAAAATTTACAATCAACACAAGTGACAATCGACCTCAAAGGGCTTCAATGGATGTAAATCGACGATATCTGACAAAGTTAGATGCGAACTGACTTAAATATATAAGAAATGTTGAAATTCGACTTCAAATTAGGAAGATTGACTTTGAAAATTTACAATCTTCACAAGTGACACACGACCTCAAAAGGCTTCAATGGATGTAAATCGACGATATCTGACAAAGTTAGATGCGAACTGACTCAAATATATAAGAAATGTTGAAATTCGACTTCAAATTAGGAAGATTGACTTTGAAAATTTTCAATCAACAAAAAGTGACAATCGACTTCAATGGGCTTCAATGGATGTTAATCGACGATATCTGACAAAGTTAGATGAAAACTCACTCAAATATATAAGAAATGTTGAAATTCGACTTCAAATTAGGAAGATTGACTTTGAAAATTTTCAATCAATTAAAAGTGACAATCGACTCCAATGGGCTTCAATGGATGTTAATCGACAATATCTGACAAAGTTAGATGCAAACCCACTCAAATATATAAGAAATGTTGAAATTCGACTCCAAATTAGGAAGATTGACTTTGAAAATTTACAATCAACACAAGTGACACACGACCTCAAAAAGCTTCAATGAATGTTAATCGACGATATCTGACAAAGTTAGATGCAAACTCACTCAAATATATAAGAAATGTTGAAATTCGACTTCAAATTAGGAAGATTGACTTTGAAAATTTTCAATCAACTAAAAGTGACAATCGACTTCAATGGGCTTCAATTGATGTTAATCGACGATATCTGACAAAGTTAGATGCAAACTCACTCTAATATATAAGAAATGTTGAAATTCGACTTCAAATTAGGAAGATTGGCTTTGGAAGTTTTCAATCAACACAAAGTGACAATCGATCTCAATGGGCTTCAATTGATGTTAATCGACGATATCTGACAAAGTTAGATGCGAACTGACTCAAATATATAAGAAATGTTGAAATTCGACTTCAAATCAGGAAGATTGACTTTGAAAATTTTCAATCAACTAAAAGTGACAATCGATCTCAATGGGCTTCAATTGATGTTAATCGACGATATCTGACAAAGTTAGATGCAAATTCACTCAAATATATAAGAAATGTTGAAATTCGACTTCAAATTAGGAAGATTGGCTTTGGAAGTTTTCAATCAACACAAAGTGACAATCGATCTCAATGGGCTTCAATTGATGTTAATCGACGATATCTGACAAAGTTAGATGCGAACTGACTCAAATATATAAGAAATGTTGAAATTCGACTTCAAATCAGGAAGATTGACTTTGAAAATTTTCAATCAACTAAAAGTGACAATCGACTTCAATGGGCTTCAATTGATGTTAATCGACGATATCTGACAAAGTTAGATGCAAACTCACTTAAATATTTAAGAAATGTTGAAATTCGACTTCAAATCAGGAAGATTGACTTTGAAAATTTTCAATCAACTAAAAGTGACAATCGATCTCAATGGGCTTCAATTGATGTTAATCGACGATATCTGACAAAGTTAGATGCAAATTCACTCAAATATATAAGAAATGTTGAAATTCGACTTCAAATTAGGAAGATTGGCTTTGGAAGTTTTCAATCAACACAAAGTGACAATCGATCTCAATGGGCTTCAATTGATGTTAATCGACGATATCTGACAAAGTTAGATGCGAACTGACTCAAATATATAAGAAATGTTGAAATTCGACTTCAAATCAGGAAGATTGACTTTGAAAATTTTCAATCAACTTAAATTTACAATCGACTTCAATGGGCTTCAATTGATGTTAATCGACGATATCTGACAAAGTTAGATGCAAACTCACTCAAATATTTAAGAAATGTTGAAATTCGACTTCAAATTAGGAAGATTGACTTCGAAAATTTTCAATCAACAAAAAGTGACAATCGACATCAATGGGCTTCAATGGATGTTAATCGACGATATCTGACAAAGTTAGATGCAAACTCACTCAAATATATAAGAAATGTTGAAATTCGACTTCAAATTAGGAAGATTGACTTTGAAAATTTTCAATCATCTAAAAGTGACAATCGACTTCAATGGGCTTCAATGGATGTTAATCGACGATATCTGACAAAGTTAGATGCAAACTCACTCAAATATATAAGAAACGTTGAAATTCGACTTCAAATTAGGAAGATTGACTTTGAAAATTTACAATCAACACAAGTGACAATCGACCTCAAAGGGCTTCAATGGATGTTAATCGACGATATCTGACAAAGTTAGATGCAAACTTACTCAAATATATAAGAAATGTTGAAATTCGACTTCAAATTAGGAAGATTGACTTTGAAAATTTTCAATCATCTAAAAGTGACAATCGACTTCAATGGGCTTCAATGGATGTTAATCGACGATATCTGACAAAGTTAGATGCGAACTCACTCAAATATATAAGAAATGTTGAAATTCGACTTCAAATTAGGAAGATTGACTTTGAAAATTTTCAATCATCTAAAAGTGACAATCGACTTCAATGGGCTTCAATGGATGTTAATCGACGATATCTGACAAAGTTAGATGCAAATTCACTCAAATATATGAGAAATGTTGAAATTCGACTTCAAATTAGGAAGATTGGCTTTGGAAGTTTTCAATCAACACAAAGTGACAATCGATCTCAATGGGCTTCAATTGATGTTAATCGACGATATCTGACAAAGTTAGATGCGAACTGACTCAAATATATAAGAAATGTTGAAATTCGACTTCAAATCAGGAAGATTGACTTTGAAAATTTTCAATCAACTAAAAGTGACAATCGACTTCAATGGGCTTCAATTGATGTTAATCGACGATATCTGACAAAGTTAGATGCAAACTCACTCAAATATTTAAGAAATGTTGAAATTCGACTTCAAATTAGGAAGATTGACTTCGAAAATTTTCAATCAACAAAAAGTGACAATCGACATCAATGGGCTTCAATGGATGTTAATCGACGATATCTGACAAAGTTAGATGCAAACTCACTCAAATATATAAGAAATGTTGAAATTCGACTTCAAATTAGGAAGATTGACTTTGAAAATTTTCAATCATCTAAAAGTGACAATCGACTTCAATGGGCTTCAATGGATGTTAATCGACGATATCTGACAAAGTTAGAAGCAAACTCACTCAAATATATAAGAAACGTTGAAATTCGACTTCAAATTAGGAAGATTGACTTTGAAAATTTACAATCAACACAAGTGACAATCGATCTCAATGGGCTTCAATTGATGTTAATCGACGATATCTGACAAAGTTAGATGCGAACTGACTCAAATATATAAGAAATGTTGAAATTCGACTTCAAATCAGGAAGATTGACTTTGAAAATTTTCAATCAACTAAAAGTGACAATCGACTTCAATGGGCTTCAATTGATGTTAATCGACGATATCTGACAAAGTTAGATGCAAACTCACTCAAATATTTAAGAAATGTTGAAATTCGACTTCAAATTAGGAAGATTGACTTCGAAAATTTTCAATCAACAAAAAGTGACAATCGACATCAATGGGCTTCAATGGATGTTAATCGACGATATCTGACAAAGTTAGATGCGAACTCACTCAAATATATAAGAAATGTTGAAATTCGACTTCAAATTAGGAAGATTGACTTTGAAAATTTTCAATCATCTAAAAGTGACAATCGACTTCAATGGGCTTCAATGGATGTTAATCGACGATATCTGACAAAGTTAGATGCAAATTCACTCAAATATATGAGAAATGTTGAAATTCGACTTCAAATTAGGAAGATTGGCTTTGAAAATTTTCAATCAACTAAAAGTGACAATCGACTTCAATGGGCTTCAATTGATGTTAATCGACGATATCTGACAAAGTTAGATGCAAACTCACTCAAATATTTAAGAAATGTTGAAATTCGACTTCAAATTAGGAAGATTGACTTCGAAAATTTTCAATCATCTAAAAGTGACAATCGACTTCAATGGGCTTCAATGGATGTTAATCGACGATATCTGACAAAGTTAGATGCAAATTCACTCAAATATATGAGAAATGTTGAAATTCGACTTCAAATCAGGAAGATTGACTTTGAAAATTTTCAATCAACTAAAAGTGACAATCGACTTCAATGGGCTTCAATTGATGTTAATCGACGATATCTGACAAAGTTAGATGCAAACTCACTCAAATATTTAAGAAATGTTGAAATTCGACTTCAAATTAGGAAGATTGACTTCGAAAATTTTCAATCAACAAAAAGTGACAATCGACATCAATGGGCTTCAATGGATGTTAATCGACGATATCTGACAAAGTTAGATGCAAACTCACTCAAATATATAAGAAATGTTGAAATTCGACTTCAAATTAGGAAGATTGACTTTGAAAATTTTCAATCATCTAAAAGTGACAATCGACTTCAATGGGCTTCAATGGATGTTAATCGACGATATCTGACAAAGTTAGATGCAAATTCACTCAAATATATGAGAAATGTTGAAATTCGACTTCAAATTAGGAAGATTGGCTTTGGAAGTTTTCAATCAACACAAAGTGACAATCGATCTCAATGGGCTTCAATTGATGTTAATCGACGATATCTGACAAAGTTAGATGCGAACTGACTCAAATATATAAGAAATGTTGAAATTCGACTTCAAATCAGGAAGATTGACTTTGAAAATTTTCAATCAACTAAAAGTGACAATCGACTTCAATGGGCTTCAATTGATGTTAATCGACGATATCTGACAAAGTTAGATGCAAACTCACTCAAATATTTAAGAAATGTTGAAATTCGACTTCAAATTAGGAAGATTGACTTCGAAAATTTTCAATCAACAAAAAGTGACAATCGACATCAATGGGCTTCAATGGATGTTAATCGACGATATCTGACAAAGTTAGATGCAAACTCACTCAAATATATAAGAAATGTTGAAATTCGACTTCAAATTAGGAAGATTGACTTTGAAAATTTTCAATCATCTAAAAGTGACAATCGACTTCAATGGGCTTCAATGGATGTTAATCGACGATATCTGACAAAGTTAGAAGCAAACTCACTCAAATATATAAGAAACGTTGAAATTCGACTTCAAATTAGGAAGATTGACTTTGAAAATTTACAATCAACACAAGTGACAATCGATCTCAATGGGCTTCAATTGATGTTAATCGACGATATCTGACAAAGTTAGATGCGAACTGACTCAAATATATAAGAAATGTTGAAATTCGACTTCAAATCAGGAAGATTGACTTTGAAAATTTTCAATCAACTAAAAGTGACAATCGACTTCAATGGGCTTCAATTGATGTTAATCGACGATATCTGACAAAGTTAGATGCAAACTCACTCAAATATTTAAGAAATGTTGAAATTCGACTTCAAATTAGGAAGATTGACTTCGAAAATTTTCAATCAACAAAAAGTGACAATCGACATCAATGGGCTTCAATGGATGTTAATCGACGATATCTGACAAAGTTAGATGCAAACTCACTCAAATATATAAGAAATGTTGAAATTCGACTTCAAATTAGGAAGATTGACTTTGAAAATTTTCAATCATCTAAAAGTGACAATCGACTTCAATGGGCTTCAATGGATGTTAATCGACGATATCTGACAAAGTTAGATGCAAACTCACTCAAATATATAAGAAACGTTGAAATTCGACTTCAAATTAGGAAGATTGACTTTGAAAATTTACAATCAACACAAGTGACAATCGACCTCAAAGGGCTTCAATGGATGTTAATCGACGATATCTGACAAAGTTAGATGCAAACTTACTCAAATATATAAGAAATGTTGAAATTCGACTTCAAATTAGGAAGATTGACTTTGAAAATTTTCAATCATCTAAAAGTGACAATCGACTTCAATGGGCTTCAATGGATGTTAATCGACGATATCTGACAAAGTTAGATGCGAACTCACTCAAATATATAAGAAATGTTGAAATTCGACTTCAAATTAGGAAGATTGACTTTGAAAATTTTCAATCATCTAAAAGTGACAATCGACTTCAATGGGCTTCAATGGATGTTAATCGACGATATCTGACAAAGTTAGATGCAAACTCACTCAAATATATAAGAAATGTTGAAATTCGACTTCAAATTAGGAAGATTGACTTTGAAAATTTTCAATCATCTAAAAGTGACAATCGACTTCAATGGGCTTCAATGGATGTTAATCGACGATATCTGACAAAGTTAGATGCAAACTCACTCAAATATATAAGAAACGTTGAAATTCGACTTCAAATTAGGAAGATTGACTTCGAAAATTTTCAATCAACACAAGTGACAATCGATCTCAATGGGCTTCAATTGATGTTAATCGACGATATCTGACAAAGTTAGATGCGAACTGACTCAAATATATAAGAAATGTTGAAATTCGACTTCAAATCAGGAAGATTGACTTTGAAAATTTTCAATCAACTAAAAGTGACAATCGACTTCAATGGGCTTCAATTGATGTTAATCGACGATATCTGACAAAGTTAGATGCAAACTCACTCAAATATTTAAGAAATGTTGAAATTCGACTTCAAATTAGGAAGATTGACTTCGAAAATTTTCAATCAACAAAAAGTGACAATCGACATCAATGGGCTTCAATGGATGTTAATCGACGATATCTGACAAAGTTAGATGCAAACTCACTCAAATATATAAGAAATGTTGAAATTCGACTTCAAATTAGGAAGATTGACTTTGAAAATTTTCAATCATCTAAAAGTGACAATCGACTTCAATGGGCTTCAATGGATGTTAATCGACGATATCTGACAAAGTTAGATGCAAACTCACTCAAATATATAAGAAACGTTGAAATTCGACTTCAAATTAGGAAGATTGACTTTGAAAATTTACAATCAACACAAGTGACAATCGATCTCAATGGGCTTCAATTGATGTTAATCGACGATATCTGACAAAGTTAGATGCGAACTGACTCAAATATATAAGAAATGTTGAAATTCGACTTCAAATCAGGAAGATTGACTTTGAAAATTTTCAATCAACTAAAAGTGACAATCGACTTCAATGGGCTTCAATTGATGTTAATCGACGATATCTGACAAAGTTAGATGCAAACTCACTCAAATATTTAAGAAATGTTGAAATTCGACTTCAAATTAGGAAGATTGACTTCGAAAATTTTCAATCAACAAAAAGTGACAATCGACATCAATGGGCTTCAATGGATGTTAATCGACGATATCTGACAAAGTTAGATGCAAACTCACTCAAATATATAAGAAATGTTGAAATTCGACTTCAAATTAGGAAGATTGACTTTGAAAATTTTCAATCATCTAAAAGTGACAATCGACTTCAATGGGCTTCAATGGATGTTAATCGACGATATCTGACAAAGTTAGATGCAAACTCACTCAAATATATAAGAAACGTTGAAATTCGACTTCAAATTAGGAAGATTGACTTTGAAAATTTACAATCAACACAAGTGACAATCGACCTCAAAGGGCTTCAATGGATGTTAATCGACGATATCTGACAAAGTTAGATGCAAACTTACTCAAATATATAAGAAATGTTGAAATTCGACTTCAAATTAGGAAGATTGACTTTGAAAATTTTCAATCATCTAAAAGTGACAATCGACTTCAATGGGCTTCAATGGATGTTAATCGACGATATCTGACAAAGTTAGATGCGAACTCACTCAAATATATAAGAAATGTTGAAATTCGACTTCAAATTAGGAAGATTGACTTTGAAAATTTTCAATCATCTAAAAGTGACAATCGACTTCAATGGGCTTCAATGGATGTTAATCGACGATATCTGACAAAGTTAGATGCAAACTCACTCAAATATATAAGAAATGTTGAAATTCGACTTCAAATTAGGAAGATTGACTTTGAAAATTTTCAATCATCTAAAAGTGACAATCGACTTCAATGGGCTTCAATGGATGTTAATCGACGATATCTGACAAAGTTAGATGCAAACTCACTCAAATATATAAGAAACGTTGAAATTCGACTTCAAATTAGGAAGAGTGACTTTGAAAATTTACAATCAACACAAGTGACAATCGACCTCAAAGGGCTTCAATGGATGTTAATCGACGATATCTGACAAAGTTAGATGCAAACTTACTCAAATATATAAGAAATGTTGAAATTCGACTTCAAATTAGGAAGATTGACTTTGAAAATTTTCAATCATCTAAAAGTGACAATCGACTTCAATGGGCTTCAATGGATGTTAATCGACGATATCTGACAAAGTTAGATGCGAACTCACTCAAATATATAAGAAATGTTGAAATTCGACTTCAAATTAGGAAGATTGACTTTGAAAATTTTCAATCATCTAAAAGTGACAATCGACTTCAATGGGCTTCAATGGATGTTAATCGACGATATCTGACAAAGTTAGATGCGAACTCACTCAAATATATAAGAAATGTTGAAATTCGACTTCAAATTAGGAAGATTGACTTCGAAAATTTTCAATCAACAAAAAGTGACAATCGACATCAATGGGCTTCAATGGATGTTAATCGACGATATCTGACAAAGTTAGATGCAAACTCACTCAAATATATAAGAAATGTTGAAATTCGACTTCAAATTAGGAAGATTGACTTTGAAAATTTTCAATCATCTAAAAGTGACAATCGACTTCAATGGGCTTCAATGGATGTTAATCGACGATATCTGACAAAGTTAGATGCAAACTCACTCAAATATATAAGAAACGTTGAAATTCGACTTCAAATTAGGAAGATTGACTTTGAAAATTTACAATCAACACAAGTGACAATCGATCTCAATGGGCTTCAATTGATGTTAATCGACGATATCTGACAAAGTTAGATGCGAACTGACTCAAATATATAAGAAATGTTGAAATTCGACTTCAAATTAGGAAGATTGACTTTGAAAATTTTCAATCATCTAAAAGTGACAATCGACTTCAATGGGCTTCAATGGATGTTAATCGACGATATCTGACAAAGTTAGATGCGAACTCACTCAAATATATAAGAAATGTTGAAATTCGACTTCAAATTAGGAAGATTGACTTTGAAAATTTTCAATCATCTAAAAGTGACAATCGACTTCAATGGGCTTCAATGGATGTTAATCGACGATATCTGACAAAGTTAGATGCAAACTCACTCAAATATATAAGAAATGTTGAAATTCGACTTCAAATTAGGAAGATTGACTTTGAAAATTTACAATCAACACAAGTGACAATCGACCTCAAAGGGCTTCAATGGATGTAAATCGACGATATCTGACAAAGTTAGATGCAAACTCACTCAAATATATAAGAAATGTTGAAATTCGACTTCAAATTAGGAAGATTGACTTTGAAAATTTTCAATCATCTAAAAGTGACAATGGACTTCAATGGGCTTCAATGGATGTTAATCGACGATATCTGACAAAGTTAGATGCAAACTCACTCAAATATATAAGAAATGCTGAAATTCGACTTCAAATTAGGAAGAGAGACTTTGAAAATTTTCAATCAACAAAAAGTGACAATCGACTTCAATGAGCCTCAATGGATTTTAATGGACGATATCTGACAAAGTTAGATGCAAATTCACTCAAATATATAAGAAATGTTGAAATTCGACTTCAAATTAGGAAGATTGGCTTTGGAAGTTTTCAATCAACACAAAGTGACAATCGATCTCAATGGGCTTCAATTGATGTTAATCGACGATATCTGACAAAGTTAGATGCGAACTGACTCAAATATATAAGAAATGTTGAAATTCGACTTCAAATCAGGAAGATTGACTTTGAAAATTTTCAATCAACTAAAAGTGACAATCGACTTCAATGGGCTTCAATGGATGTTAATCGACGATATCTGACAAAGTTAGATGCAAACTCACTCAAATATATAAGAAACGTTGAAATTCGACTTCAAATTAGGAAGATTGACTTTGAAAATTTACAATCAACACAAGTGACAATCGACCTCAAAGGGCTTCAATGGATGTTAATCGACGATATCTGACAAAGTTAGATGCAAACTTACTCAAATATATAAGAAATGTTGAAATTCGACTTCAAATTAGGAAGATTGACTTTGAAAATTTTCAATCAACACAAAGTGACAATCGACCTCAATGGGCTTCAATGGATGTTAATCGACGATATCTGACAAAGTTAGATGCAAACTCACTTAAATATATAAGAAATGTTGGAATTCGACTTCAAATTAGGAAGATTGACTTTGAAAATTTTCAATCAACAAAAAGTGACAATCGACTTCAATGGGCTTCAATGGATGTTAATCGTCGATATCTGACAAAGTTAGATGCGAACTCACTCAAATATATAAGAAATGTTGAAATTCGACTTCAAATTAGGAAGATTGACTTTGAAAATTTTCAATCATCTAAAAGTGACAATCGACTTCAATGGGCTTCAATGGATGTTAATCGACGATATCTGACAAAGTTAGATGCAAACTCACTCAAATATATAAGAATTGCTGAAATTCGACTTCAAATTAGGAAGAGAGACTTTGAAAATTTTCAATCAACAAAAAGTGACAATCGACTTCAATGAGCCTCAATGGATTTTAATCGACGATATCTGACAAAGTTAGATGCAAATTCACTCAAATATATAAGAAATGTTGAAATTCGACTTCAAATTAGGAAGATTGGCTTTGGAAGTTTTCAATCAACACAAAGTGACAATCGATCTCAATGGGCTTCAATTGATGTTAATCGACGATATCTGACAAAGTTAGATGCGAACTTACTCAAATATATAAGAAATGTTGAAATTCGACTTCAAATTAGGAAGATTGACTTTGAAAATTTTCAATCATCTAAAAGTGACAATCGACTTCAATGGGCTTCAATGGATGTTAATCGACGATATCTGACAAAGTTAGATGCGAACTCACTCAAATATATAAGAAATGTTGAAATTCGACTTCAAATTAGGAAGATTGACTTTGAAAATTTTCAATCATCTAAAAGTGACAATCGACTTCAATGGGCTTCAATGGATGTTAATCGACGATATCTGACAAAGTTAGATGCAAACTCACTCAAATATATAAGAAATGTTGAAATTCGACTTCAAATTAGGAAGATTGACTTTGAAAATTTACAATCAACACAAGTGACAATCGACCTCAAAGGGCTTCAATGGATGTAAATCGACGATATCTGACAAAGTTAGATGCAAACTCACTCAAATATATAAGAAATGTTGAAATTCGACTTCAAATTAGGAAGATTGACTTTGAAAATTTTCAATCATCTAAAAGTGACAATGGACTTCAATGGGCTTCAATGGATGTTAATCGACGATATCTGACAAAGTTAGATGCAAACTCACTCAAATATATAAGAAATGCTGAAATTCGACTTCAAATTAGGAAGAGAGACTTTGAAAATTTTCAATCAACAAAAAGTGACAATCGACTTCAATGAGCCTCAATGGATTTTAATGGACGATATCTGACAAAGTTAGATGCAAATTCACTCAAATATATAAGAAATGTTGAAATTCGACTTCAAATTAGGAAGATTGGCTTTGGAAGTTTTCAATCAACACAAAGTGACAATCGATCTCAATGGGCTTCAATTGATGTTAATCGACGATATCTGACAAAGTTAGATGCGAACTGACTCAAATATATAAGAAATGTTGAAATTCGACTTCAAATCAGGAAGATTGACTTTGAAAATTTTCAATCAACTAAAAGTGACAATCGACTTCAATGGGCTTCAATTGATGTTAATCGACGATATCTGACAAAGTTAGATGCAAACTCACTCAAATATTTAAGAAATGTTGAAATTCGACTTCAAATTAGGAAGATTGACTCCGAAACTTTTCAATCAACAAAAAGTGACAATCGACATCAATGGGCTTCAATGGATGTTAATCGACGATATCTGACAAAGTTAGATGCAAACTCACTCAAATATATAAGAAATGTTGAAATTCGACTTCAAATTAGGAAGATTGACTTTGAAAATTTTCAATCATCTAAAAGTGACAATCGACTTCAATGGGCTTCAATGGATGTTAATCGACGATATCTGACAAAGTTAGATGCAAACTCACTCAAATATATAAGAAACGTTGAAATTCGACTTCAAATTAGGAAGATTGACTTTGAAAATTTACAATCAACACAAGTGACAATCGACCTCAAAGGGCTTCAATGGATGTTAATCGACGATATCTGACAAAGTTAGATGCAAACTTACTCAAATATATAAGAAATGTTGAAATTCGACTTCAAATTAGGAAGATTGACTTTGAAAATTTTCAATCAACACAAAGTGACAATCGACCTCAATGGGCTTCAATGGATGTTAATCGACGATATCTGACAAAGTTAGATGCAAACTCACTTAAATATATAAGAAATGTTGGAATTCGACTTCAAATTAGGAAGATTGACTTTGAAAATTTTCAATCAACAAAAAGTGACAATCGACTTCAATGGGCTTCAATGGATGTTAATCGTCGATATCTGACAAAGTTAGATGCGAACTCACTCAAATATATAAGAAATGTTGAAATTCGACTTCAAATTAGGAAGATTGACTTTGAAAATTTTCAATCATCTAAAAGTGACAATCGACTTCAATGGGCTTCAATGGATGTTAATCGACGATATCTGACAAAGTTAGATGCAAACTCACTCAAATATATAAGAATTGCTGAAATTCGACTTCAAATTAGGAAGAGAGACTTTGAAAATTTTCAATCAACAAAAAGTGACAATCGACTTCAATGAGCCTCAATGGATTTTAATCGACGATATCTGACAAAGTTAGATGCAAATTCACTCAAATATATAAGAAATGTTGAAATTCGACTTCAAATTAGGAAGATTGGCTTTGGAAGTTTTCAATCAACACAAAGTGACAATCGATCTCAATGGGCTTCAATTGATGTTAATCGACGATATCTGACAAAGTTAGATGCGAACTGACTCAAATATATAAGAAATGTTGAAATTCGACTTCAAATCAGGAAGATTGACTTTGAAAATTTTCAATCATCTAAAAGTGACAATCGACTTCAATGGGCTTCAATGGATGTTAATCGACGATATCTGACAAAGTTAGATGCAAACTCACTCAAATATATAAGAAACGTTGAAATTCGACTTCAAATTAGGAAGATTGACTTTGAAAATTTACAATCAACAAAAAGTGACAATCGACATCAATGGGCTTAAATGGATGTTAATCGACGATATCTGACAAAGTTAGATGCAAACTCACTCAAATATATAAGAAATGTTGAAATTCGACTTCAAATTAGGAAGATTGACTTTGAAAATTTTCAATCATCTAAAAGTGACAATCGACTTCAATGGGCTTCAATGGATGTTAATCGACGATATCTGACAAAGTTAGATGCAAACTCACTCAAATATATAAGAAACGTTGAAATTCGACTTCAAATTAGGAAGATTGAATTTGAAAATTTACAATCAACACAAGTGACAATCGACCTCAAAGGGCTTCAATGGATGTTAATCGACGATATCTGACAAAGTTAGATGCAAACTTACTCAAATATATAAGAAATGTTGAAATTCGACTTCAAATTAGGAAGATTGACTTTGAAAATTTTCAATCAACACAAAGTGACAATCGACCTCAATGGGCTTCAATGGATGTTAATCGACGATATCTGACAAAGTTAGATGCAAACTTACTCAAATATATAAGAAATGTTGAAATTCGACTTCAAATTAGGAAGATTGACTTTGAAAATTTTCAATCAACACAAAGTGACAATCGACCTCAATGGGCTTCAATGGATGTTAATCGACGATATCTGACAAAGTTAGATGCAAACTCACTCAAATATATAAGAAATGTTGAAATTCGACTTCAAATTAGGAAGATTGACTTTGAAAATTTTCAATCAACTAAAAGTGACAATCGACTTCAATGGGCTTCAATTGATGTTAATCGACGATATCTGACAAAGTTAGATGCAAACTCACTCAAATATATAAGAAATGTTGAAATTCGACTTCAAATTAGGAAGATTGACTTTGAAAATTTTCAATCATCTAAAAGTGACAATCGACTTCAATGGGCTTCAATGGATGTTAATCGACGATATCTGAAAAAGTTAGATGCAAACTTACTCAAATATATAAGAAATGTTGAAATTCGACTTCAAATTAGGAAGATTGACTTTGAAAATTTTCAATCAACTAAAAGTGACAATCGACTTCAATGGGCTTCAATTGATGTTAATCGACGATATCTGACAAAGTTAGATGCAAACTCACTCAAATATATAAGAAATGTTGAAATTCGACTTCAAATTAGGAAGATTGACTTTGAAAATTTTCAATCATCTAAAAGTGACAATCGACTTCAATGGGCTTCAATGGATGTTAATCGACGATATCTGACAAAGTTAGATGCAAACTCACTCAAATATATAAGAAATGTTGAAATTCGACTTCAAATTAGGAAGATTGACTTTGAAAATTTTCAATCATCTAAAAGTGACAATCGACTTCAATGGGCTTCAATGGATGTTAATCGACGATATCTGACAAAGTTAGTTGCAAACTCACTTAAATATATAAGAAATGTTGAAATTCGACTTCAAATTAGGAAGATTGACTTTGAAAATTTTCAATCAACACAAAGTGACAATCGACCTCAATGGGCTTCAATGGATGTTAATCGACGATATCTGACAAAGTTAGATGCAAACTCACTCAAATATATAAGAAATGTTGAAATTCGACTTCAAATTAGGAAGATTGACTTTGAAAATTTTCAATCAACTAAAAGTGACAATCGACTTCAATGGGCTTCAATTGATGTTAATCGACGATATCTGACAAAGTTAGATGCAAACTCACTCAAATATATAAGAAATGTTGAAATTCGACTTCAAATTAGGAAGATTGACTTTGAAAATTTTCAATCATCTAAAAGTGACAATCGACTTCAATGGGCTTCAATGGATGTTAATCGACGATATCTGACAAAGTTAGATGCAAACTTACTCAAATATATAAGAAATGTTGAAATTCGACTTCAAATTAGGAAGATTGACTTTGAAAATTTTCAATCAACTAAAAGTGACAATCGACTTCAATGGGCTTCAATTGATGTTAATCGACGATATCTGACAAAGTTAGATGCAAACTCACTCAAATATATAAGAAATGTTGAAATTCGACTTCAAATTAGGAAGATTGACTTTGAAAATTTTCAATCATCTAAAAGTGACAATCGACTTCAATGGGCTTCAATGGATGTTAATCGACGATATCTGACAAAGTTAGATGCAAACTCACTCAAATATATAAGAAATGTTGAAATTCGACTTCAAATTAGGAAGATTGACTTTGAAAATTTTCAATCATCTAAAAGTGACAATCGACTTCAATGGGCTTCAATGGATGTTAATCGACGATATCTGACAAAGTTAGTTGCAAACTCACTTAAATATATAAGAAATGTTGAAATTCGACTTCAAATTAGGAAGATTGACTTTGAAAATTTTCAATCAACAAAAAGTGACAATCGACTTCAATGGGCTTCAATGGATGTTAATCGACGATATCTGACAAAGTTAGATGCGAACTCACTCAAATATATAAGAAATGGTGAAATTCGACTTCATATTAGGAAGATTGACTTTGAAAATTTTCAATCAACAAAAAGTGACAATCGACCTCAATGGGCTTCAATGGATGTTAATCGATAATATCTGACAAAGTTAGATGCAAACTCACTCAAATATATAAGAAATGCTGAAATTCGACTTCAAATTAGGAAGATTGACTTTGAAAATTTACAATCAACACAAGTGACAATCGACCTCAAAGGGCTTCAATGGATGTAAATCGACGATATTTGACAAAGTTAGATGCGAACTGACTTAAATATATAAGAAATGTTGAAATTCGACTTCAAATTAGGAAGATTGACTTTGAAAATTTACAATCTTCACAAGTGACACACGACCTCAAAAGGCTTCAATGGATGTAAATCGACGATATCTGACAAAGTTAGATGCTAACTGACTCAAATATATAAGAAATGTTGAAATTCAACTTCAAATTAGGAAGATAGACTTTGAAAATTTACAATCAACAAAAAGTGACAATCGACTTCAATGGGCTTCAATGGATGTTAATCGACGATATCTGACAAATTTAGATGCAAACTCACTCAAATATATAAGAAATGTTGAAATTCGACTTCAAATTAGGAAGATTGTCTTTGAAAATTTACAATCAACACAAGTGACGATCGACCTCAAAGGGCTTCAATGGATGTAAATCGACGATATCTGACAAAGTTAGATGCAAACTCACTCAAATATATATGAAATGCTGAAATTCGACTTCAAATTAGGAAGAGAGACTTTGAAAATTTTCAATCAACAAAAAGTGACATTCGACTTCAATGAGCCTCAATGGATTTTAATCGACGATATCTGACAAAGTTAGATGCAAATTCACTCAAATATATAAGAAATGTTGAAATTCGACTTCAAATTAGGAAGATTGGCTTTGGAAGTTTTCAATCAACACAAAGTGACAATCGATCTCAATGGGCTTCAATTGATGTTAATCGACGATATCTGACAAAGTTAGATGCGAACTGACTCAAATATATAAGAAATGTTGAAATTCAACTTCAAATTAGGAAGATAGACTTTGAAAATTTACAATCAACAAAAAGTGACAATCGACTTCAATGGGCTTCAATGGATGTTAATCGACGATATCTGACAAAGTTAGATGCAAACTCACTCAAATATATAAGAAATGTTGAAATTCGACTTCAAATTAGGAAGATTGTCTTTGAAAATTTTCAATCAACTAAAAGTGACAATCGACTTCAATGGGCTTCAATTGATGTTAATCGACGATATCTGACAAAGTTAGATGCAAACTCACTCAAATATTTAAGAAATGTTGAAATTCGACTTCAAATTAGGAAGATTGACTTTGAAAATTTTCAATCAACAAAAAGTGACAATCGACCTCAATGGGCTTCAATGGATGTTAATCGACGATATCTGACAAAGTTAGATGCAAACTTACTCAAATATATAAGAAATGTTGAAATTCGACTTCAAATTAGGAAGATTGTCTTTGAAAATTTACAATCAACACAAGTGACGATCGACCTCAAAGGGCTTCAATGGATGTAAATCGACGATATCTGACAAAGTTAGATGCAAACTCACTCAAATATATATGAAATGCTGAAATTCGACTTCAAATTAGGAAGAGAGACTTTGAAAATTTTCAATCAACAAAAAGTGACAATCGACTTCAATGAGCCTCAATGGATTTTAATCGACGATATCTGACAAAGTTAGATGCAAATTCACTCAAATATATAAGAAATGTTGAAATTCGACTTCAAATTAGGAAGATTGGCTTTGGAAGTTTTCAATCAACACAAAGTGACAATCGATCTCAATGGGCTTCAATTGATGTTAATCGACGATATCTGACAAAGTTAGATGCGAACTGACTCAAATATATAAGAAATGTTGAAATTTAACTTCAAATTAGGAAGATAGACTTTGAAAATTTACAATCAACAAAAAGTGACAATCGACTTCAATGGGCTTCAATGGATGTTAATCGACGATATCTGACAAAGTTAGATGCAAACTTACTCAAATATATAAGAAATGTTGAAATTCGACTTCAAATTAGGAAGATTGACTTTGAAAATTTACAATCAACACAAGTGACACACGACCTCAAAAGGCTTCAATGGATGTAAATCGACGATATCTGACAAAGTTAGATGCGAACTGACTCAAATATATAAGAAATGTTGAAATTCAACTTCAAATTAGGAAGATAGACTTTGAAAATTTACAATCAACAAAAAGTGACAATCGACTTCAATGGGCTTCAATGGATGTTAATCGACGATATCTGACAAAGTTAGATGCAAACTCACTCAAATATATAAGAAATGTTGAAATTCGACTTCAAATTAGGAAGATTGACTTTGAAAATTTTCAATCAACAAAAAGTGACAATCGACCTCAATGGGCTTCAATGGATGTTAATCGACGATATCTGACAAAGTTAGATGCGAACTGACTCAAATATATAAGAAATGTTGAAATTCAACTTCAAATTAGGAAGATAGACTTTGAAAATTTTCAATCAACTAAAAGTGACAATCGACTTCAATGGGCTTCAATTGATGTTAATCGACGATATCTGACAAAGTTAGATGCAAACTCACTCAAATATTTAAGAAATGTTGAAATTCGACCTCAAATTAGGAAGATTGACTTTGAAAATTTTCAATCAACAAAAAGTGACAATCGACCTCAATGGGCTTCAATGGATGTTAATCGACGATATCTGACAAAGTTAGATGCAAACTTACTCAAATATATAAGAAATGTTGAAATTCGACTTCAAATTAGGAAGATTGTCTTTGAAAATTTACAATCAACACAAGTGACGATCGACCTCAAAGGGCTTCAATGGATGTAAATCGACGATATCTGACAAAGTTAGATGCAAACTCACTCAAATATATATGAAATGCTGAAATTCGACTTCAAATTAGGAAGAGAGACTTTGAAAATTTTCAATCAACAAAAAGTGACAATCGACTTCAATGAGCCTCAATGGATTTTAATCGACGATATCTGACAAAGTTAGATGCAAATTCACTCAAATATATAAGAAATGTTGAAATTCGACTTCAAATTAGGAAGATTGGCTTTGGAAGTTTTCAATCAACACAAAGTGACAATCGATCTCAATGGGCTTCAATTGATGTTAATCGACGATATCTGACAAAGTTAGATGCGAACTGACTCAAATATATAAGAAATGTTGAAATTTAACTTCAAATTAGGAAGATAGACTTTGAAAATTTACAATCAACAAAAAGTGACAATCGACTTCAATGGGCTTCAATGGATGTTAATCGACGATATCTGACAAAGTTAGATGCAAACTCACTCAAATATATAAGAAATGTTGAAATTCGACTTCAAATTAGGAAGATTGACTTTGAAAATTTTCAATCAACTAAAAGTGACAATCGACTTCAATGGGCTTCAATTGATGTTAATCGACGATATCTGACAAAGTTAGATGCAAACTCACTCAAATATTTAAGAAATGTTGAAATTCGACTTCAAATTAGGAAGATTGACTTTGAAAATTTTCAATCAACAAAAAGTGACAATCGACCTCAATGGGCTTCAATGGATGTTAATCGACGATATCTGACAAAGTTAGATGCAAACTTACTCAAATATATAAGAAATGTTGAAATTCGACTTCAAATTAGGAAGATTGACTTTGAAAATTTACAATCAACACAAGTGACACACGACCTCAAAAGGCTTCAATGGATGTAAATCGACGACATCTGACAAAGTTAGATGCGAACTGACTCAAATATATAAGAAATGTTGAAATTCAACTTCAAATTAAGAAGATAGACTTTGAAAATTTACAATCAACAAAAAGTGACAATCGACTTCAATGGGCTTCAATGGATGTTAATCGACGATATCTGACAAAGTTAGATGCAAACTTACTCAAATATATAAGAAATGTTGAAATTCGACTTCAAATTAGGAAGATTGACTTTGAAAATTTACAATCAACACAAGTGACGATCGACCTCAAAGGGCTTCAATGGATGTAAATCGACGATATCTGACAAAGTTAGATGCAAACTCACTCAAATATATATGAAATGCTGAAATTCGACTTCAAATTAGGAAGAGAGACTTTGAAAATTTTCAATCAACAAAAAGTGACAATCGACTTCAATGAGCCTCAATGGATTTTAATCGACGATATCTGACAAAGTTAGATGCAAATTCACTCAAATATATAAGAAATGTTGAAATTCGACTTCAAATTAGGAAGATTGGCTTTGGAAGTTTTCAATCAACACAAAGTGACAATCGATCTCAATGGGCTTCAATTGATGTTAATCGACGATATCTGACAAAGTTAGATGCGAACTGACTCAAATATATAAGAAATGTTGAAATTTAACTTCAAATTAGGAAGATAGACTTTGAAAATTTACAATCAACAAAAAGTGACAATCGACTTCAATGGGCTTCAATGGATGTTAATCGACGATATCTGACAAAGTTAGATGCAAACTCACTCAAATATATAAGAAATGTTGAAATTCGACTTCAAATTAGGAAGATTGACTTTGAAAATTTTCAATCAACTAAAAGTGACAATCGACTTCAATGGGCTTCAATTGATGTTAATCGACGATATCTGACAAAGTTAGATGCAAACTCACTCAAATATTTAAGAAATGTTGAAATTCGACTTCAAATTAGGAAGATTGACTTTGAAAATTTTCAATCAACAAAAAGTGACAATCGACCTCAATGGGCTTCAATGGATGTTAATCGACGATATCTGACAAAGTTAGATGCAAACTTACTCAAATATATAAGAAATGTTGAAATTCGACTTCAAATTAGGAAGATTGACTTTGAAAATTTACAATCAACACAAGTGACACACGACCTCAAAAGGCTTCAATGGATGTAAATCGACGATATCTGACAAAGTTAGATGCGAACTGACTCAAATATATAAGAAATGTTGAAATTCAACTTCAAATTAAGAAGATAGACTTTGAAAATTTACAATCAACAAAAAGTGACAATCGACTTCAATGGGCTTCAATGGATGTTAATCGACGATATCTGACAAAGTTAGATGCAAACTTACTCAAATATATAAGAAATGTTGAAATTCGACTTCAAATTAGGAAGATTGACTTTGAAAATTTACAATCAACACAAGTGACGATCGACCTCAAAGGGCTTCAATGGATGTAAATCGACGATATCTGACAAAGTTAGATGCAAACTCACTCAAATATATATGAAATGCTGAAATTCGACTTCAAATTAGGAAGAGAGACTTTGAAAATTTTCAATCAACAAAAAGTGACAATCGACTTCAATGAGCCTCAATGGATTTTAATCGACGATATCTGACAAAGTTAGATGCAAATTCACTCAAATATATAAGAAATGTTGAAATTCGACTTCAAATTAGGAAGATTGGCTTTGGAAGTTTTCAATCAACACAAAGTGACAATCGATCTCAATGGGCTTCAATTGATGTTAATCGACGATATCTGACAAAGTTAGATGCGAACTGACTCAAATATATAAGAAATGTTGAAATTTAACTTCAAATTAGGAAGATAGACTTTGAAAATTTACAATCAACAAAAAGTGACAATCGACTTCAATGGGCTTCAATGGATGTTAATCGACGATATCTGACAAAGTTAGATGCAAACTCACTCAAATATATAAGAAATGTTGAAATTCGACTTCAAATTAGGAAGATTGACTTTGAAAATTTTCAATCAACTAAAAGTGACAATCGACTTCAATGGGCTTCAATTGATGTTAATCGACGATATCTGACAAAGTTAGATGCAAACTCACTCAAATATTTAAGAAATGTTGAAATTCGACTTCAAATTAGGAAGATTGACCTTGAAAATTTTCAATCAACAAAAAGTGACAATCGACCTCAATGGGCTTCAATGGATGTTAATCGACGATATCTGACAAAGTTAGATGCAAACTTACTCAAATATATAAGAAATGTTGAAATTCGACTTCAAATTAGGAAGATTGACTTTGAAAATTTACAATCAACACAAGTGACACACGACCTCAAAAGGCTTCAATGGATGTAAATCGACGATATCTGACAAAGTTAGATGCGAACTGACTCAAATATATAAGAAATGTTGAAATTCAACTTCAAATTAGGAAGATAGACTTTGAAAATTTACAATCAACAAAAAGTGACAATCGACTTCAATGGGCTTCAATGGATGTTAATCGACGATATCTGACAAAGTTAGATGCAAATTCACTCAAATATATAAGAACTGTTGAAATTCGACTTCAAATTAGGAAGATTGGCTTTGGAAGTTTTCAATCAACACAAAGTGACAATCGATCTCAATGGGCTTCAATGGATGTTAATCGACGATATCTGACAAAGTTAGATGCAAACTCACTCAAATATATAAGAAATGTTGAAATTCGACTTCAAATTAGGAAGATTGACTTTGAAAATTTTCAATCATCTAAAAGTGACAATCGACTTCAATGGGCTTCAATGGATGTTAATCGACGATATCTGACAAAGTTAGATGCAAACTCACTCAAATATATAAGAAATGTTGAAATTCGACTTCAAATTAGGAAGATTGACTTTGAAAATTTACAATCAACACAAGTGACAATCGACCTCAATGGGCTTCAATGGATGTTAATCGACGATATCTGACAAAGTTAGATGCAAACTTACTCAAATATATAAGAAATGTTGAAATTCGACTTCAAATTAGGAAGATTGACTTTGAAAATTTACAATCAACACAAGTGACAATCGACCTCAAAGGGCTTCAATGGATGTTAATCGACGATATCTGACAAAGTTAGATGCAAACTCACTCAAATATATAAGAAATGTTGAAATTCGACTTCAAATTAGGAAGATTGACTTTGAAAATTTTCAATCAACTAAAAGTGACAATCGACTTCAATGGGCTTCAATTGATGTTAATCGACGATATCTGACAAAGTTAGATGCAAACTCACTCAAATATATAAGAAATGCTGAAATTCGACTTCAAATTAGGAAGAGAGACTTTGAAAATTTTCAATCAACAAAAAGTGACAATCGACTTCAATGAGCCTGAATGGATTTTAATCGACGATATCTGACAAAGTTAGATGCAAATTCACTCAAATATATAAGAAATGTTGAAATTCGACTTCAAATTAGGAAGATTGGCTTTGGAAGTTTTCAATCAACACAAAGTGACAATCGACCTCAATGGGCTTCAATGGATGTTAATCGACGATATCTGACAAAGTTAGATGCAAACTCACTCAAATATATAAGAAATGTTGAAATTCGACTTCAAATTAGGAAGATTGACTTTGAAAATTTTCAATCATCTAAAAGTGACAATCGACTTCAATGGGCTTCAATGGATGTTAATCGACGATATCTGACAAAGTTAGATGCAAACTCACTCAAATATATAAGAAACGTTGAAATTCGACTTCAAATTAGGAAGATTGACTTTGAAAATTTTCAATCAACAAAAAGTGACAATCGACTTCAATGAGCCTCAATGGATTTTAATCGACGATATCTGACAAAGTTAGATGCAAATTCACTCAAATATATAAGAAATGTTGAAATTCGACTTCAAATTAGGAAGATTGGCTTTGGAAGTTTTCAATCAACACAAAGTGACAATCGATCTCAATGGGCTTCAATGGATGTTAATCGACGATATCTGACAAAGTTAGATGCAAACTCACTCAAATATATAAGAAATGTTGAAATTCGACTTCAAATTAGGAAGATTGACTTTGAAAATTTTCAATCATCTAAAAGTGACAATCGACTTCAATGGGCTTCAATGGATGTTAATCGACGATATCTGACAAAGGTAGATGCAAACTCACCCAAATATATAAGAAATGTTGAAATTCGACTTCAAATTAGGAAGATTGACTTTGAAAATTTTCAATCATCTAAAAGTGACAATCGACTTCAATGGGCTTCAATGGATGTTAATCGACGATATCTGACAAAGTTAGATGCAAACTTACTCAAATATATAAGAAATGTTGAAATTCGACTTCAAATTAGGAAGATTGACTTTGAAAATTTTCAATCAACACAAAGTGACAATCGACCTCAATGGGCTTCAATGGATGTTAATCGACGATATCTGACAAAGTTAGATGCAAACTCACTCAAATATATAAGAAATGTTGAAATTCGACTTCAAATTAGGAAGATTGACTTTGAAAATTTTCAATCATCTAAAAGTGACAATCGACTTCAATGGGCTTCAATGGATGTTAATCGACGATATCTGACAAAGTTAGATGCAAACTTACTCAAATATATAAGAAATGTTGAAATTCGACTTCAAATTAGGAAGATTGACTTTGAAAAATTTCAATCAACTAAAAGTGACAATCGACTTCAATGGGCTTCAATTGATGTTAATCGACGATATCTGACAAAGTTAGATGCAAACTCACTCAAATATATAAGAAATGTTGAAATTCGACTTCAAATTAGGAAGATTGACTTTGAAAATTTTCAATCATCTAAAAGTGACAATCGACTTCAATGGGCTTCAATGGATGTTAATCGACGATATCTGACAAAGTTAGATGCAAACTCACTCAAATATATAAGAAATGTTGAAATTCGACTTCAAATTAGGAAGATTGACTTTGGAAATTTTCAATCAACTAAAAGTGACAATCGACTTCAATGGGCTTCAATTAATGTTAATCGACGATATCTGACAAAGTTAGATGCAAACTCACTCAAATATATAAGAAATGTTGAAATTCGACTTCAAATTAGGAAGATTGACTTTGAAAATTTTCAATCATCTAAAAGTGACAATCGACTTCAATGGGCTTCAATGGATGTTAATCGACGATATCTGACAAAGTTAGATGCAAACTCACTTAAATACATAAGAAATGTTGAAATTCGACTTCAAATTAGGAAGATTGACTTTGAAAATTTTCAATCAACAAAAAGTGACAATCGACTTCAATGGGCTTCAATGGATGTTAATCGACGATATCTGACAAAGTTAGATACAAACTCACTCAAATATATAAGAAATGTTGAAATTCGACTTCATATTAGGAAGATTGACTTTGAAAATTTTCAATCAACAAAAAGTGACAATCGACCTCAATGGGCTTCAATGGATGTTAATCGATAATATCTGACAGAGTTAGATGCAAACTCACTCGAATATATAAGAAATGCTGAAATTCGACTTCAAATTAGGAAGATTTACTTTGAAAATTTACAATCAACACAAGTGACAATCGACCTCAAAGGGCTTCAATGGATGTAAATCGACGATATCTGACAAAGTTAGATGCGAACTGACTTAAATATATAAGAAATGTTGAAATTCGACTTCAAATTAGGAAGATTGACTTTGAAAATTTACAATCTTCACAAGTGACACACGACCTCAAAAGGCTTCAATGGATGTAAATCGACGATATCTGACAAAGTTAGATGCGAACTGACTCAAATATATAAGAACTGTTGAAATTCAACTTCAAATTAGAAAGATAGACTTTGAAAATTTACAATCAACAAAAAGTGACAATCGACTTCAATGGGCTTCAATGGATGTTAATCGACGATATCTGACAAATTTAGATGCAAACTCACTCAAATATATAAGAAATGTTGAAATTCGACTTCAAATTAGGAAGATTGTCTTTGAAAATTTACAATCAACACAAGTGACGATCGACCTCAAAGGGCTTCAATGGATGTAAATCGACGATATCTGACAAAGTTAGATGCAAACTCACTCAAATATATAAGAAATGCTGAAATTCGACTTCAAATTAGGAAGAGAGACTTTGAAAATTTTCAATCAACAAAAAGTGACAATCGACTTCAATGAGCCTCAATGGATTTTAATCGACGATATCTGACAAAGTTAGATGCAAATTCACTCAAATATATGAGAAATGTTGAAATTCGACATCAAATTAGGAAGATTGGCTTTGGAAGTTTTCAATCAACACAAAGTGACAATCGATCTCAATGGGCTTCAATTGATGTTAATCGACGATATCTGACAAAGTTAGATGCGAACTCACTCAAATATATAAGAAATGTTGAAATTCGACTTCAAATTAGGAAGATTGACTTTGAAAATTTTCAATCAACAAAAAGTGACAATCGACTTCAATGGGCTTCAATGGATGTTAATCGACGATATCTGACAAAGTTAGATGAAAACTCACTCAAATATATAAGAAATGTTGAAATTCGACTTCAAATTAGGAAGATTGACTTTGAAAATTTTCAATCAATTAAAAGTGACAATCGACTCCAATGGGCTTCAATGGATGTTAATCGACAATATCTGACAAAGTTAGATGCAAACCCACTCAAATATATAAGAAATGTTGAAATTCGACTCCAAATTAGGAAGATTGACTTTGAAAATTTACAATCAACACAAGTGACACACGACCTCAAAAGGCTTCAATGGATGTAATCGACGATATCTGACAAAGTTAGATGAAAACTCACTCAAATATATAAGAAATGTTGAAATTCGACTTCAAATTAGGAAGATTGACTTTGAAAATTTTCAATCAACTAAAAGTGACAATCGACTTCAATGGGCTTCAATTGATGTTAATCGACGATATCTGACAAAGTTAGATGCAAACTCACTCAAATATTTAAGAAATGTTGAAATTCGACTTCAAATTAGGAAGATTGACTTTGAAAATTTTCAATCAACAAAAAGTGACAATCGACCTCAATGGGCTTCAATGGATGTTAATCGACGATATCTGACAAAGTTAGATGCAAACTTACTCAAATATATAAGAAATGTTGAAATTCGACTTCAAATTAGGAAGATTGACTTTGAAAATTTTCAATCAACTAAAAGTGACAATCGACTTCAATGGGCTTCAATTGATGTTAATCGACGATATCTGACAAAGTTAGATGCAAACTCACTCAAATATATAAGAAATGTTGAAATTCGACTTCAAATTAGGAAGATTGACTTTGAAAATTTTCAATCATCTAAAAGTGACAATCGACTTCAATGGGCTTCAATGGATGTTAATCGACGATATCTGACAAAGTTAGATGCAAACTCACTCAAATATTTAAGAAATGTTGAAATTCGACTTCAAATTAGGAAGATTGACTTTGAAAATTTTCAATCATCTAAAAGTGACAATCGACTTCAATGGGCTTCAATGGATGTTAATCGACGATATCTGACAAAGTTAGATGCAAACTTACTCAAATATATAAGAAATGTTGAAATTCGACTTCAAATTAGGAAGATTGACTTTGAAAATTTTCAATCAACTAAAAGTGACAATCGACTTCAATGGGCTTCAATTGATGTTAATCGACGATATCTGACAAAGTTAGAAGCAAACTCACTCAAATATATAAGAAATGTTGAAATTCGACTTCAAATTAGGAAGATTGACTTTGGAAATTTTCAATCAACTAAAAGTGACAATCGACTTCAATGGGCTTCAATTAATGTTAATCGACGATATCTGACAAAGTTAGATGCAAACTCACTCAAATATATAAGAAATGTTGAAATTCGACTTCAAATTAGGAAGATTGACTTTGAAAATTTTCAATCATCTAAAAGTGACAATCGACTTCAATGGGCTTCAATGGATGTTAATCGACGATATCTGACAAAGTTAGATGCAAACTCACTTAAATACATAAGAAATGTTGAAATTCGACTTCAAATTAGGAAGATTGACTTTGAAAATTTTCAATCAACAAAAAGTGACAATCGACTTCAATGGGCTTCAATGGATGTTAATCGACGATATCTGACAAAGTTAGATACAAACTCACTCAAATATATAAGAAATGTTGAAATTCGACTTCATATTAGGAAGATTGACTTTGAAAATTTTCAATCAACAAAAAGTGACAATCGACCTCAATGGGCTTCAATGGATGTTAATCGATAATATCTGACAGAGTTAGATGCAAACTCACTCGAATATATAAGAAATGCTGAAATTCGACTTCAAATTAGGAAGATTTACTTTGAAAATTTACAATCAACACAAGTGACAATCGACCTCAAAGGGCTTCAATGGATGTAAATCGACGATATCTGACAAAGTTAGATGCGAACTGACTTAAATATATAAGAAATGTTGAAATTCGACTTCAAATTAGGAAGATTGACTTTGGAAATTTTCAATCAACTAAAAGTGACAATCGACTTCAATGGGCTTCAATTAATGTTAATCGACGATATCTGACAAAGTTAGATGCAAACTCACTCGAATATATAAGAAATGCTGAAATTCGACTTCAAATTAGGAAGATTTACTTTGAAAATTTACAATCAACACAAGTGACAATCGACCTCAAAGGGCTTCAATGGATGTTAATCGACGATATCTGACAAAGTTAGATGCAAACTCACTCAAATATATAAGAAATGTTGAAATTCGACTTCAAATTAGGAAGATTGACTTTGGAAATTTTCAATCAACTAAAAGTGACAATCGACTTCAATGGGCTTCAATTAATGTTAATCGACGATATCTGACAAAGTTAGATGCAAACTCACTCAAATATATAAGAAATGTTGAAATTCGACTTCAAATTAGGAAGATTGACTTTGAAAATTTTCAATCATCTAAAAGTGACAATCGACTTCAATGGGCTTCAATGGATGTTAATCGACGATATCTGACAAAGTTAGATGCAAACTCACTTAAATACATAAGAAATGTTGAAATTCGACTTCAAATTAGGAAGATTGACTTTGAAAATTTTCAATCAACAAAAAGTGACAATCGACTTCAATGGGCTTCAATGGATGTTAATCGACGATATCTGACAAAGTTAGATACAAACTCACTCAAATATATAAGAAATGTTGAAATTCGACTTCATATTAGGAAGATTGACTTTGAAAATTTTCAATCAACAAAAAGTGACAATCGACCTCAATGGGCTTCAATGGATGTTAATCGATAATATCTGACAGAGTTAGATGCAAACTCACTCGAATATATAAGAAATGCTGAAATTCGACTTCAAATTAGGAAGATTTACTTTGAAAATTTACAATCAACACAAGTGACAATCGACCTCAAAGGGCTTCAATGGATGTAAATCGACGATATCTGACAAAGTTAGATGCGAACTGACTTAAATATATAAGAAATGTTGAAATTCGACTTCAAATTAGGAAGATTGACTTTGAAAATTTACAATCTTCACAAGTGACACACGACCTCAAAAGGCTTCAATGGATGTAAATCGACGATATCTGACAAAGTTAGATGCGAACTGACTCAAATATATAAGAACTGTTGAAATTCAACTTCAAATTAGAAAGATAGACTTTGAAAATTTACAATCAACAAAAAGTGACAATCGACTTCAATGGGCTTCAATGGATGTTAATCGACGATATCTGACAAATTTAGATGCAAACTCACTCAAATATATAAGA
The DNA here is from genome assembly GCF_026250575.1 of Diorhabda carinulata. Classification (NCBI taxonomy): domain Eukaryota; kingdom Metazoa; phylum Arthropoda; class Insecta; order Coleoptera; family Chrysomelidae; genus Diorhabda; species Diorhabda carinulata. The sequence goes on from NC_079461.1 coordinate 18,635,696, forward strand.
AATGTTGAAATTCGACTTCAAATTAGGAAGATTGTCTTTGAAAATTTACAATCAACACAAGTGACGATCGACCTCAAAGGGCTTCAATGGATGTAAATCGACGATATCTGACAAAGTTAGATGCAAACTCACTCAAATATATAAGAAATGCTGAAATTCGACTTCAAATTAGGAAGAGAGACTTTGAAAATTTTCAATCAACAAAAAGTGACAATCGACTTCAATGAGCCTCAATGGATTTTAATCGACGATATCTGACAAAGTTAGATGCAAATTCACTCAAATATATGAGAAATGTTGAAATTCGACATCAAATTAGGAAGATTGGCTTTGGAAGTTTTCAATCAACACAAAGTGACAATCGATCTCAATGGGCTTCAATTGATGTTAATCGACGATATCTGACAAAGTTAGATGCGAACTCACTCAAATATATAAGAAATGTTGAAATTCGACTTCAAATTAGGAAGATTGACTTTGAAAATTTTCAATCAACAAAAAGTGACAATCGACTTCAATGGGCTTCAATGGATGTTAATCGACGATATCTGACAAAGTTAGATGAAAACTCACTCAAATATATAAGAAATGTTGAAATTCGACTTCAAATTAGGAAGATTGACTTTGAAAATTTTCAATCAATTAAAAGTGACAATCGACTCCAATGGGCTTCAATGGATGTTAATCGACAATATCTGACAAAGTTAGATGCAAACCCACTCAAATATATAAGAAATGTTGAAATTCGACTCCAAATTAGGAAGATTGACTTTGAAAATTTACAATCAACACAAGTGACACACGACCTCAAAAGGCTTCAATGGATGTAATCGACGATATCTGACAAAGTTAGATGAAAACTCACTCAAATATATAAGAAATGTTGAAATTCGACTTCAAATTAGGAAGATTGACTTTGAAAATTTTCAATCAACTAAAAGTGACAATCGACTTCAATGGGCTTCAATTGATGTTAATCGACGATATCTGACAAAGTTAGATGCAAACTCACTCAAATATTTAAGAAATGTTGAAATTCGACTTCAAATTAGGAAGATTGACTTTGAAAATTTTCAATCAACAAAAAGTGACAATCGACCTCAATGGGCTTCAATGGATGTTAATCGACGATATCTGACAAAGTTAGATGCAAACTTACTCAAATATATAAGAAATGTTGAAATTCGACTTCAAATTAGGAAGATTGACTTTGAAAATTTTCAATCAACTAAAAGTGACAATCGACTTCAATGGGCTTCAATTGATGTTAATCGACGATATCTGACAAAGTTAGATGCAAACTCACTCAAATATATAAGAAATGTTGAAATTCGACTTCAAATTAGGAAGATTGACTTTGAAAATTTTCAATCATCTAAAAGTGACAATCGACTTCAATGGGCTTCAATGGATGTTAATCGACGATATCTGACAAAGTTAGATGCAAACTCACTCAAATATTTAAGAAATGTTGAAATTCGACTTCAAATTAGGAAGATTGACTTTGAAAATTTTCAATCATCTAAAAGTGACAATCGACTTCAATGGGCTTCAATGGATGTTAATCGACGATATCTGACAAAGTTAGATGCAAACTTACTCAAATATATAAGAAATGTTGAAATTCGACTTCAAATTAGGAAGATTGACTTTGAAAATTTTCAATCAACTAAAAGTGACAATCGACTTCAATGGGCTTCAATTGATGTTAATCGACGATATCTGACAAAGTTAGAAGCAAACTCACTCAAATATATAAGAAATGTTGAAATTCGACTTCAAATTAGGAAGATTGACTTTGAAAATTTTCAATCATCTAAAAGTGACAATCGACTTCAATGGGCTTCAATGGATGTTAATCGACGATATCTGACAAAGTTAGATGCAAACTCACTCAAATATATAAGAAATGTTGAAATTCGACTTCAAATTAGGAAGATTGACTTTGGAAATTTTCAATCAACTAAAAATGACAATCGACTTCAATGGGCTTCAATTGATGTTAATCGACGATATCTGACAAAGTTAGATGCGAACTGACTCAAATATATAAGAAATGTTGAAATTCGACTTCAAATTAGGAAGATTGACTTTGAAAATTTTCAATCAACAAAAAGTGACAATCGACTTCAATGGGCTTCAATGGATGTTAATCGACGATATCTGACAAAGTTAGATGAAAACTCACTCAAATATATAAGAAATGTTGAAATTCGACTTCAAATTAGGAAGATTGACTTTGAAAATTTTCAATCAATTAAAAGTGACAATCGACTCCAATGGGCTTCAATGGATGTTAATCGACAATATCTGACAAAGTTAGATGCAAACCCACTCAAATATATAAGAAATGTTGAAATTCGACTCCAAATTAGGAAGATTGACTTTGAAAATTTACAATCAACACAAGTGACACACGACCTCAAAAGGCTTCAATGGATGTAATCGACGATATCTGACAAAGTTAGATGAAAACTCACTCAAATATATAAGAAATGTTGAAATTCGACTTCAAATTAGGAAGATTGACTTTGAAAATTTTCAATCAACTAAAAGTGACAATCGACTTCAATGGGCTTCAATTGATGTTAATCGACGATATCTGACAAAGTTAGATGCAAACTCACTCAAATATTTAAGAAATGTTGAAATTCGACTTCAAATTAGGAAGATTGACTTTGAAAATTTTCAATCAACAAAAAGTGACAATCGACCTCAATGGGCTTCAATGGATGTTAATCGACGATATCTGACAAAGTTAGATGCAAACTCACTCAAATATATAAGAAATGTTGAAATTCGACTTCAAATTAGGAAGATTGACTTTGAAAATTTTCAATCATCTAAAAGTGACAATCGACTTCAATGGGCTTCAATGGATGTTAATCGACGATATCTGACAAAGTTAGATGCAAACTCACTCAAATATTTAAGAAATGTTGAAATTCGACTTCAAATTAGGAAGATTGACTTTGAAAATTTTCAATCATCTAAAAGTGACAATCGACTTCAATGGGCTTCAATGGATGTTAATCGACGATATCTGACAAAGTTAGATGCAAACTTACTCAAATATATAAGAAATGTTGAAATTCGACTTCAAATTAGGAAGATTGACTTTGAAAATTTTCAATCAACTAAAAGTGACAATCGACTTCAATGGGCTTCAATTGATGTTAATCGACGATATCTGACAAAGTTAGAAGCAAACTCACTCAAATATATAAGAAATGTTGAAATTCGACTTCAAATTAGGAAGATTGACTTTGAAAATTTTCAATCATCTAAAAGTGACAATCGACTTCAATGGGCTTCAATGGATGTTAATCGACGATATCTGACAAAGTTAGATGCAAACTCACTCAAATATATAAGAAATGTTGAAATTCGACTTCAAATTAGGAAGATTGACTTTGGAAATTTTCAATCAACTAAAAATGACAATCGACTTCAATGGGCTTCAATTGATGTTAATCGACGATATCTGACAAAGTTAGATGCAAACTCACTCAAATATATAAGAAATGTTGAAATTCGACTTCATATTAGGAAGATTGACTTTGAAAATTTTCAATCAACAAAAAGTGACAATCGACCTCAATGGGCTTCAATGGATGTTAATCGATAATATCTGACAAAGTTAGATGCAAACTCACTCGAATATATAAGAAATGCTGAAATTCGACTTCAAATTAGGAAGATTTACTTTGAAAATTTACAATCAACACAAGTGACAATCGACCTCAAAGGGCTTCAATGGATGTAAATCGACGATATCTGACAAAGTTAGATGCGAACTGACTTAAATATATAAGAAATGTTGGAATTCGACTTCAAATTAGGAAGATTGACTTTGAAAATTTACAATCTTCACAAGTGACACACGACCTCAAAAGGCTTCAATGGATGTAAATCGACGATATCTGACAAAGTTAGATGCGAACTGACTCAAATATATAAGAAATGTTGAAATTCAACTTCAAATTAGAAAGATAGACTTTGAAAATTTACAATCAACAAAAAGTGACAATCGACTTCAATGGGCTTCAATGGATGTTAATCGACGATATCTGACAAATTTAGATGCAAACTCACTCAAATATATAAGAAATGTTTAAATTCGACTTCAAATTAGGAAGATTGTCTTTGAAAATTTACAATCAACACAAGTGACGATCGACCTCAAAGGGCTTCAATGGATGTAAATCGACGATATCTGACAAAGTTAGATGCAAACTCAATCAAATATATAAGAAATGCTGAAATTCGACTTCAAATTAGGAAGAGAGACTTTGAAAATTTTCAATCAACAAAAAGTGACAATCGACTTCAATGAGCCTCAATGGATTTTAATCGACGATATCTGACAAAGTTAGATGCAAATTCACTCAAATATATAAGAAATGTTGAAATTCGACTTCAAATTAGGAAGATTGGCTTTGGAAGTTTTCAATCAACACAAAGTGACAATCGATCTCAATGGGCTTCAATTGATGTTAATCGACGATATCTGACAAAGTTAGATGCGAACTGACTCAAATATATAAGAAATGTTGAAATTCGACTTCAAATTAGGAAGATTGACTTTGAAAATTTTCAATCAACAAAAAGTGACAATCGACTTCAATGGGCTTCAATGGATGTTAATCGACGATATCTGACAAAGTTAGATGAAAACTCACTCAAATATATAAGAAATGTTGAAATTCGACTTCAAATTAGGAAGATTGACTTTGAAAATTTTCAATCAATTAAAAGTGACAATCGACTCCAATGGGCTTCAATGGATGTTAATCGACAATATCTGACAAAGTTAGATGCAAACCCACTCAAATATATAAGAAATGTTGAAATTCGACTCCAAATTAGGAAGATTGACTTTGAAAATTTACAATCAACACAAGTGACACACGACCTCAAAAGGCTTCAATGGATGTAATCGACGATATCTGACAAAGTTAGATGAAAACTCACTCAAATATATAAGAAATGTTGAAATTCGACTTCAAATTAGGAAGATTGACTTTGAAAATTTTCAATCAACTAAAAGTGACAATCGACTTCAATGGGCTTCAATTGATGTTAATCGACGATATCTGACAAAGTTAGATGCAAACTCACTCAAATATATAAGAAATGTTGAAATTCGACTTCAAATTAGGAAGATTGACTTTGAAAATTTTCAATCATCTAAAAGTGACAATCGACTTCAATGGGCTTCAATGGATGTTAATCGACGATATCTGACAAAGTTAGATGCAAACTCACTCAAATATATAAGAAATGTTGAAATTCGACTTCAAATTAGGAAGATTGACTTTGGAAATTTTCAATCAACTAAAAATGACAATCGACTTCAATGGGCTTCAATTGATGTTAATCGACGATATCTGACAAAGTTAGATGCAAACTCACTCAAATATATAAGAAATGTTGAAATTCGACTTCAAATTAGGAAGATTGACTTTGGAAATTTTCAATCAACTAAAAATGACAATCGACTTCAATGGGCTTCAATTGATGTTAATCGACGATATCTGACAAAGTTAGATGCAAACTCACTCAAATATATAAGAAATGTTGAAATTCGACTTCAAATTAGGAAGATTGACTTTGAAAATTTTCAATCAACAAAAAGTGACAATCGACTTCAATGGGCTTCAATGGATGTTAATCGATGATATCTGACAAAGTTAGATGCAAACTCACTCAAATATATAAGAAATGTTGAAATTCGACTTCATATTAGGAAGATTGACTTTGAAAATTTTCAATCAACAAAAAGTGACAATCGACCTCAATGGGCTTCAATGGATGTTAATCGATAATATCTGACAAAGTTAGATGCAAACTCACTCGAATATATAAGAAATGCTGAAATTCGACTTCAAATTAGGAAGATTTACTTTGAAAATTTACAATCAACACAAGTGACAATCGACCTCAAAGGGCTTCAATGGATGTAAATCGACGATATCTGACAAAGTTAGATGCGAACTGACTTAAATATATAAGAAATGTTGAAATTCGACTTCAAATTAGGAAGATTGACTTTGAAAATTTACAATCTTCACAAGTGACACACGACCTCAAAAGGCTTCAATGGATGTAAATCGACGATATCTGACAAAGTTAGATGCGAACTGACTCAAATATATAAGAAATGTTGAAATTCAACTTCAAATTAGAAAGATAGACTTTGAAAATTTACAATCAACAAAAAGTGACAATCGACTTCAATGGGCTTCAATGGATGTTAATCGACGATATCTGACAAAGTTAGATGAAAACTCACTCAAATATATAAGAAATGTTGAAATTCGACTTCAAATTAGGAAGATTGGCTTTGGAAGTTTTCAATCAACACAAAGTGACAATCGATCTCAATGGGCTTCAATTGATGTTAATCGACGATATCTGACAAAGTTAGATGCGAACTGACTCAAATATATAAGAAATGTTGGAATTCGACTTCAAATTAGGAAGATTGACTTTGAAAATTTTCAATCAACAAAAAGTGACAATCGACTTCAATGGGCTTCAATGGATGTTAATCGACGATATCTGACAAAGTTAGATGAAAACTCACTCAAATATATAAGAAATGTTGAGATTCGACTTCAAATTAGGAAGATTGACTTTGAAAATTTTCAATCAATTAAAAGTGACAATCGACTCCAATGGGCTTCAATGGATGTTAATCGACAATATCTGACAAAGTTAGATGCAAACCCACTCAAATATATAAGAAATGTTGAAATTCGACTCCAAATTAGGAAGATTGACTTTGAAAATTTACAATCAACACAAGTGACACACGACCTCAAAAGGCTTCAATGGATGTAATCGACGATATCTGACAAAGTTAGATGAAAACTCACTCAAATATATAAGAAATGTTGAAATTCGACTTCAAATTAGGAAGATTGACTTTGAAAATTTTCAATCAACTAAAAGTGACAATCGACTTCAATGGGCTTCAATTGATGTTAATCGACGATATCTGACAAAGTTAGATGCAAACTCACTCAAATATTTAAGAAATGTTGAAATTCGACTTCAAATTAGGAAGATTGACTTTGAAAATTTTCAATCAACAAAAAGTGACAATCGACCTCAATGGGCTTCAATGGATGTTAATCGACGATATCTGACAAAGTTAGATGCAAACTTACTCAAATATATAAGAAATGTTGAAATTCGACTTCAAATTAGGAAGATTGACTTTGAAAATTTACTATCAACACAAGTGACACACGACCTCAAAAGGCTTCAATGGATGTAAATCGACGATATCTGACAAAGTTATATGCGAACTGACTCAAATATATAAGAAATGTTGAAATTCAACTTCAAATTAGGAAGATAGACTTTGAAAATTTACAATCAACAAAAAGTGACAATCGACTTCATTGGGCTTCAATGGATGTTAATCGACGATATCTGACAAAGTTAGATGCAAACTCACTCAAATATATAAGAAATGTTGAAATTCGACTTCAAATTAGGAAGATTGACTTTGAAAATTTTCAATCAACAAAAAGTGACAATCGACTTCAATGGGCATCAATGGATGTTAATCGACGATATCTGACAAATTTAGATGCAAACTCACTCAAATATATAAGAAATGTTGAAATTCGACTTCAAATTAGGAAGATTGTCTTTGGAAGTTTCCAATCAACACAAAGTGACAATCGATCTCAATGGGCTTCAATGGATGTTAATCGACGATATCTGACAAAGTTAGATGCAAACTCACTCAAATATATAAGAAATGCTGAAATTCGACTTCAAATTAGGAAGAGAGACTTTGAAAATTTTCAATCAACAAAAAGTGACAATCGACTTCAATGAGCCTCAATGGATTTTAATCGACGATATCTGACAAAGTTAGATGCAAATTCACTCAAATATATAAGAAATGTTGAAATTCGACTCCAAATTAGGAAGATTGGCTTTGGAAGTTTTCAATCAACACAAAGTGACAATCGATCTCAATGGGCTTCAATTGATGTTAATCGACGATATCTGACAAAGTTAGATGCGAACTGACTCAAATATATAAGAAATGTTGAAATTCGACTTCAAATCAGGAAGATTGACTTTGAAAATTTTCAATCAACTAAAAGTGACAATCGACTTCAATGGGCTTCAATTGATGTTAATCGAGGATATCTGACAAAGTTAGATGCAAACTCACTCAAATATTTAAGAAATGTTGAAATTCGACTTCAAATTAGGAAGATTGACTTTAAAAATTTTCAATCAACAAAAAGTGACAATCGACATCAATGGGCTTCAATGGATGTTAATCGACGATATCTGACAAAGTTAGATGCAAACTCACTCAAATATATAAGAAATGTTGAAATTCGACTTCAAATTAGGAAGATTGACTTTGAAAATTTTCAATCATCTAAAAGTGACAATCGACTTCAATGGGCTTCAATGGATGTTAATCGACGATATCTGACAAAGTTAGATGCAAACTCACTCAAATATATAAGAAATGTTGAAATTCGACTTCAAATTAGGAAGATTGACTTTGAAAATTTACAATCAACACAAGTGACAATCGACCTCAAAGGGCTTCAATGGATGTAAATCGACGATATCTGACAAATTTAGATGCAAACTCACTCAAATATATAAGAAATGTTGAAATTCGACTTCAAATTAGGAAGATTGACTTTGAAAATTTTCAATCATCTAAAAGTGACAATCGACTTCAATGGGCTTCAATGGATGTTAATCGACGATATCTGACAAAGTTAGATGCAAACTCACTCAAATATATAAGAAATGCTGAAATTCGACTTCAAATTAGGAAGATTGACTTTGAAAATTTTCAATCAACTAAAAGTGACAATCGACTTCAATGGGCTTCAATTGATGTTAATCGACGATATCTGACAAAGTTAGATGCAAACTCACTCAAATATATAAGAAATGTTGAAATTCGACTTCAAATTAGGAAGATTGACTTTGAAAATTTACAATCTTCACAAGTGACACACGACCTCAAAAGGCTTCAATGGATGTAAATCGACGATATCTGACAAAGTTAGATGCAAACTTACTCAAATATATAAGAAATGTTGAAATTCGACTTCAAATTAGGAAGATTGACTTTGAAAATTTTCAATCAACACAAAGTGACAATCGACCTCAATGGGCTTCAATGGATGTTAATCGATAATATCTGACAAAGTTAGATGCAAACTCACTCAAATATATAAGAAATGCTGAAATTCGACTTCAAATTAGGAAGATTTACTTTGAAAATTTACAATCAACACAAGTGATAATCGACCTCAAAGGGCTTCAATGGATGTAAATCGACGATATCTGACAAAGTTAGATGCGAACTGACTTAAATATATAAGAAATGTTGAAATTCGACTTCAAATTAGGAAGATTGACTTTGAAAATTTACAATCTTCACAAGTGACACACGACCTCAAAAGGCTTCAATGTATGTAAATCGACGATATCTGACAAAGTTAGATGCGAACTGACTCAAATATATAAGAAATGTTGAAATTCAACTTCAAATTAGGAAGATAGACTTTGAAAATTTACAATCAACAAAAAGTGACAATCGACTTCAATGGGCTTCAATGGATGTTAATCGACGATATCTGACAAATTTAGATGCAAACTCACTCAAATATATAAGAAATGTTGAAATTCGACTTCAAATTAGGAAGATTGTCTTTGAAAATTTACAATCAACACAAGTGACGATCGACCTCAAAGGGCTTCAATGGATGTAAATCGACGATATCTGACAAAGTTAGATGCAAACTCACTCAAATATTTAAGAAATGTTGAAATTCGACTTCAAATTAGGAAGATTGACTTTGAAAATTTTCAATCAACAAAAAGTGACAATCGACCTCAATGGGCTTCAATGGATGTTAATCGACGATATCTGACAAAGTTAGATGCAAACTTACTCAAATATATAAGAAATGTTGAAATTCGACTTCAAATTAGGAAGATTGACTTTGAAAATTTACAATCAACACAAGTGACACACGACCTCAAAAGGCTTCAATGGATGTTAATCGACGATATCTGACAAAGTTAGATGCGAACTGACTCAAATATATAATAAATGTTGGAATTCGACTTCAAATTAGGAAGATTGACTTTAAAAATTTTCAATCAACTAAAAGTGACAATCGACTTCAATGGGCTTCAATTGATGTTAATCGACGATATCTGACAAAGTTAGATGCAAACTCACTCAAATATTTAAGAAATGTTGAAATTCGACTTCAAATTAGGAAGATTGACTTTGAAAATTTTCAATCAACAAAAAGTGACAATCGACCTCAATGGGCTTCAATGGATGTTAATCGACGATATCTGACAAAGTTAGATGCAAACTTACTCAAATATATAAGAAATGTTGAAATTCGACTTCAAATTAGGAAGATTGACTTTGAAAATTTTCAATCAACTAAAAGTGACAATCGACTTCAATGGGCTTCAATTGATGTTAATCGACGATATCTGACAAAGTTAGATGCAAACTCACTCAAATATATAAGAAATGTTGAAATTCGACTTCAAATTAGGAAGATTGACTTTGAAAATTTTCAATCATCTAAAAGTGACAATCGACTTCAATGGGCTTCAATGGATGTTAATCGACGATATCTGACAAAGTTAGATGCAAACTCACTCAAATATTTAAGAAATGTTGAAATTCGACTTCAAATTAGGAAGATTGACTTTGAAAATTTTCAATCATCTAAAAGTGACAATCGACTTCAATGGGCTTCAATGGATGTTAATCGACGATATCTGACAAAGTTAGATGCAAACTTACTCAAATATATAAGAAATGTTGAAATTCGACTTCAAATTAGGAAGATTGACTTTGAAAATTTTCAATCAACTAAAAGTGACAATCGACTTCAATGGGCTTCAATGGATGTTAATCGACGATATCTGACAAAGCTAGATGCGAACTGACTCAAATATATAAGAAATGTTGAAATTCGACTTCAAATTAGGAAGATTGACTTTGAAAATTTTCAATCAACAAAAAGTGACAATCGACTTCAATGGGCTTCAATGGATGTTAATCGACGATATCTGACAAAGTTAGATGAAAACTCACTCAAATATATAAGAAATGTTGAAATTCGACTTCAAATTAGGAAGATTGACTTTGAAAATTTTCAATCAATTAAAAGTGACAATCGACTCCAATGGGCTTCAATGGATGTTAATCGACAATATCTGACAAAGTTAGATGCAAACCCACTCAAATATATAAGAAATGTTGAAATTCGACTCCAAATTAGGAAGATTGACTTTGAAAATTTACAATCAACACAAGTGACACACGACCTCAAAAGGCTTCAATGGATGTAATCGACGATATCTGACAAAGTTAGATGAAAACTCACTCAAATATATAAGAAATGTTGAAATTCGACTTCAAATTAGGAAGATTGACTTTGAAAATTTTCAATCAACTAAAAGTGACAATCGACTTCAATGGGCTTCAATTGATGTTAATCGACGATATCTGACAAAGTTAGATGCAAACTCACTCAAATATATAAGAAATGTTGAAATTCAACTTCAAATTAGGAAGATTGACTTTGAAAATTTTCAATCATCTAAAAGTGACAATCGACTTCAATGGGCTTCAATGGATGTTAATCGACGATATCTGACAAAGTTAGATGCAAACTCACTCAAATATATAAGAAATGTTGAAATTCGACTTCAAATTAGGAAGATTGACTTTGGAAATTTTCAATCAACTAAAAATGACAATCGACTTCAATGGGCTTCAATTGATGTTAATCGACGATATCTGACAAAGTTAGATGCAAACTCACTCAAATATATAAGAAATGTTGAAATTCGACTTCAAATTAGGAAGATTGACTTTGGAAATTTTCAATCAACTAAAAATGACAATCGACTTCAATGGGCTTCAATTGATGTTAATCGACGATATCTGACAAAGTTAGATGCAAACTCACTCAAATATATAAGAAATGTTGAAATTCGACTTCAAATTAGGAAGATTGACTTTGAAAATTTTCAATCAACAAAAAGTGACAATCGACTTCAATGGGCTTCAATGGATGTTAATCGATGATATCTGACAAAGTTAGATGCAAACTCACTCAAATATATAAGAAATGTTGAAATTCGACTTCATATTAGGAAGATTGACTTTGAAAATTTTCAATCAACAAAAAGTGACAATCGACCTCAATGGGCTTCAATGGATGTTAATCGATAATATCTGACAAAGTTAGATGCAAACTCACTCGAATATATAAGAAATGCTGAAATTCGACTCCAAATTAGGAAGATTTACTTTGAAAATTTACAATCAACACAAGTGACAATCGACCTCAAAGGGCTTCAATGGATGTAAATCGACGATATCTGACAAAGTTAGATGCGAACTGACTTAAATATATAAGAAATGTTGAAATTCGACTTCAAATTAGGAAGATTGACTTTGAAAATTTACAATCTTCACAAGTGACACACGACCTCAAAAGGCTTCAATGGATGTAAATCGACGATATCTGACAAAGTTAGATGCGAACTGACTCAAATATATAAGAAATGTTGAAATTCAACTTCAAATTAGAAAGATAGACTTTGAAAATTTACAATCAACAAAAAGTGACAATCGACTTCAATGGGCTTCAATGGATGTTAATCGACGATATCTGACAAAGTTAGATGAAAACTCACTCAAATATATAAGAAATGTTGAAATTCGACTTCAAATTAGGAAGATTGGCTTTGGAAGTTTTCAATCAACACAAAGTGACAATCGATCTCAATGGGCTTCAATTGATGTTAATCGACGATATCTGACAAAGTTAGATGCGAACTGACTCAAATATATAAGAAATGTTGAAATTCGACTTCAAATTAGGAAGATTGACTTTGAAAATTTTCAATCAACAAAAAGTGACAATCGACTTCAATGGGCTTCAATGGATGTTAATCGACGATATCTGACAAAGTTAGATGAAAACTCACTCAAATATATAAGAAATGTTGAAATTCGACTTCAAATTAGGAAGATTGACTTTGAAAATTTTCAATCAATTAAAAGTGACAATCGACTCCAATGGGCTTCAATGGATGTTAATCGACAATATCTGACAAAGTTAGATGCAAACCCACTCAAATATATAAGAAATGTTGAAATTCGACTCCAAATTAGGAAGATTGACTTTGAAAATTTACAATCAACACAAGTGACACACGACCTCAAAAGGCTTCAATGGATGTAATCGACGATATCTGACAAAGTTAGATGAAAACTCACTCAAATATATAAGAAATGTTGAAATTCGACTTCAAATTAGGAAGATTGACTTTGAAAATTTTCAATCAACTAAAAGTGACAATCGACTTCAATGGGCTTCAATTGATGTTAATCGACGATATCTGACAAAGTTAGATGCAAACTCACTCAAATATTTAAGAAATGTTGAAATTCGACTTCAAATTAGGAAGATTGACTTTGAAAATTTTCAATCAACAAAAAGTGACAATCGACCTCAATGGGCTTCAATGGATGTTAATCGACGATATCTGACAAAGTTAGATGCAAACTTACTCAAATATATAAGAAATGTTGAAATTCGACTTCAAATTAGGAAGATTGACTTTGAAAATTTACTATCAACACAAGTGACACACGACCTCAAAAGGCTTCAATGGATGTAAATCGACGATATCTGACAAAGTTATATGCGAACTGACTCAAATATATAAGAAATGTTGAAATTCAACTTCAAATTAGGAAGATAGACTTTGAAAATTTACAATCAACAAAAAGTGACAATCGACTTCATTGGGCTTCAATGGATGTTAATCGACGATATCTGACAAAGTTAGATGCAAACTCACTCAAATATATAAGAAATGTTGAAATTCGACTTCAAATTAGGAAGATTGACTTTGAAAATTTTCAATCAACAAAAAGTGACAATCGACTTCAATGGGCATCAATGGATGTTAATCGACGATATCTGACAAATTTAGATGCAAACTCACTCAAATATATAAGAAATGTTGAAATTCGACTTCAAATTAGGAAGATTGTCTTTGGAAGTTTCCAATCAACACAAAGTGACAATCGATCTCAATGGGCTTCAATGGATGTTAATCGACGATATCTGACAAAGTTAGATGCAAACTCACTCAAATATATAAGAAATGCTGAAATTCGACTTCAAATTAGGAAGAGAGACTTTGAAAATTTTCAATCAACAAAAAGTGACAATCGACTTCAATGAGCCTCAATGGATTTTAATCGACGATATCTGACAAAGTTAGATGCAAATTCACTCAAATATATAAGAAATGTTGAAATTCGACTCCAAATTAGGAAGATTGGCTTTGGAAGTTTTCAATCAACACAAAGTGACAATCGATCTCAATGGGCTTCAATTGATGTTAATCGACGATATCTGACAAAGTTAGATGCGAACTGACTCAAATATATAAGAAATGTTGAAATTCGACTTCAAATCAGGAAGATTGACTTTGAAAATTTTCAATCAACTAAAAGTGACAATCGACTTCAATGGGCTTCAATTGATGTTAATCGAGGATATCTGACAAAGTTAGATGCAAACTCACTCAAATATTTAAGAAATGTTGAAATTCGACTTCAAATTAAGAAGATTGACTTCGAAAATTTTCAATCAACAAAAAGTGACAATCGACATCAATGGGCTTCAATGGATGTTAATCGACGATATCTGACAAAGTTAGATGCAAACTCACTCAAATATATAAGAAATGTTGAAATTCGACTTCAAATTAGGAAGATTGACTTTGAAAATTTTCAATCATCTAAAAGTGACAATCGACTTCAATGGGCTTCAATGGATGTTAATCGACGATATCTGACAAAGTTAGATGCAAACTCACTCAAATATATAAGAAATGTTGAAATTCGACTTCAAATTAGGAAGATTGACTTTGAAAATTTTCAATCATCTAAAAGTGACAATCGACTTCAATGGGCTTCAATGGATGTTAATCGACGATATCTGACAAAGTTAGATGCAAACTCACTCAAATATATAAGAAATGCTGAAATTCGACTTCAAATTAGGAAGATTGACTTTGAAAATTTTCAATCAACTAAAAGTGACAATCGACTTCAATGGGCTTCAATTGATGTTAATCGACGATATCTGACAAAGTTAGATGCAAACTCACTCAAATATATAAGAAATGTTGAAATTCGACTTCAAATTAGGAAGATTGACTTTGAAAATTTACAATCTTCACAAGTGACACACGACCTCAAAAGGCTTCAATGGATGTAAATCGACGATATCTGACAAAGTTAGATGCAAACTTACTCAAATATATAAGAAATGTTGAAATTCGACTTCAAATTAGGAAGATTGACTTTGAAAATTTTCAATCAACACAAAGTGACAATCGACCTCAATGGGCTTCAATGGATGTTAATCGATAATATCTGACAAAGTTAGATGCAAACTCACTCAAATATATAAGAAATGCTGAAATTCGACTTCAAATTAGGAAGATTTACTTTGAAAATTTACAATCAACACAAGTGATAATCGACCTCAAAGGGCTTCAATGGATGTAAATCGACGATATCTGACAAAGTTAGATGCGAACTGACTTAAATATATAAGAAATGTTGAAATTCGACTTCAAATTAGGAAGATTGACTTTGAAAATTTACAATCTTCACAAGTGACACACGACCTCAAAAGGCTTCAATGTATGTAAATCGACGATATCTGACAAAGTTAGATGCGAACTGACTCAAATATATAAGAAATGTTGAAATTCAACTTCAAATTAGGAAGATAGACTTTGAAAATTTACAATCAACAAAAAGTGACAATCGACTTCAATGGGCTTCAATGGATGTTAATCGACGATATCTGACAAATTTAGATGCAAACTCACTCAAATATATAAGAAATGTTGAAATTCGACTTCAAATTAGGAAGATTGTCTTTGAAAATTTACAATCAACACAAGTGACGATCGACCTCAAAGGGCTTCAATGGATGTAAATCGACGATATCTGACAAAGTTAGATGCAAACTCACTCAAATATATAAGAAATGCTGTAATTCGACTTCAAATTAGGAAGAGAGACTTTGAAAATTTTCAATCAACAAAAAGTGACAATCGACTTCAATGAGCCTCAATGGATTTTAATCGACGATATCTGACAAAGTTAGATGCAAATTCACTCAAATATATAAGAAATGTTGAAATTCGACTTCAAATTAGGAAGATTGGCTTTGGAAGTTTTCAATCAACACAAAGTGACAATCGATCTCAATGGGCTTCAATTGATGTTAATCGACGATATCTGACAAAGTTAGATGCGAACTGACTCAAATATATAAGAAATGTTGAAATTCGACTTCAAATTAGGAAGATTGACTTTGAAAATTTTCAATCAACAAAAAGTGACAATCGACTTCAATGGGCTTCAATGGATGTTAATCGACGATATCTGACAAAGTTAGATGAAAACTCACTCAAATATATAAGAAATGTTGAAATTCGACTTCAAATTAGGAAGATTGACTTTGAAAATTTTCAATCAATTAAAAGTGACAATCGACTCCAATGGGCTTCAATGAATGTTAATCGACAATATCTGACAAAGTTAGATGCAAACCCACTCAAATATATAAGAAATGTTGAAATTCGACTCCAAATTAGGAAGATTGACTTTGAAAATTTACA
Source organism: Diorhabda carinulata (assembly GCF_026250575.1). NCBI lineage: Eukaryota > Metazoa > Arthropoda > Insecta > Coleoptera > Chrysomelidae > Diorhabda > Diorhabda carinulata. The sequence continues at coordinate 18,652,472 of NC_079461.1, forward strand.
ATCAACACAAGTGACACACGACCTCAAAAGGCTTCAATGGATGTAATCGACGATATCTGACAAAGTTAGATGAAAACTCACTCAAATATATAAGAAATGTTGAAATTCGACCTCAAATTAGGAAGATTGACTTTGAAAATTTTCAATCAACTAAAAGTGACAATCGACTTCAATGGGCTTCAATTGATGTTAATCGACGATATCTGACAAAGTTAGATGCAAACTCACTCAAATATTTAAGAAATGTTGAAATTCGACTTCAAATTAGGAAGATTGAATTTGAAAATTTTCAATCAACAAAAAGTGACAATCGACCTCAATGGGCTTCAATGGATGTTAATTGACGATATCTGACAAAGTTAGATGCAAACTCACTCAAATATATAAGAAATGCTGAAATTCGACTTCAAATTAGGAAGAGAGTCTTTGAAAATTTTCAATCAACAAAAAGTGACAATCGACTTCAATGAGCCTCAATGGATTTTAATCGACGATATTTGACAAAGTTAGATGCAAATTCACTCAAATATATAAGAAATGTTGAAATTCGACTCCAAATTAGGAAGATTGGCTTTGGAAGTTTTCAATCAACACAAAGTGACAATCGATCTCAATGGGCTTCAATTGATGTTAATCGACGATATCTGACAAAGTTAGATGCGAACTGACTCAAATATATAAGAAATGTTGAAATTCGACTTCAAATCAGGAAGATTGACTTTGAAAATTTTCAATCAACTAAAAGTGACAATCGACTTCAATGGGCTTCAATTGATGTTAATCGACGATATCTGACAAAGTTAGATGCAAACTCACTCAAATATATAAGAAATGTTGAAATTCGACTTCAAATTAGGAAGATTGACTTTGAAAATTTACAATCAACACAAGTGACAATCGACCTCAAAGGGCTTCAATGGATGTAAATCGACGATATCTGACAAAGTTAGATGCAAACTCACTCAAATATATAAGAAATGTTGAAATTCGACTTCAAATTAGGAAGATTGACTTTGAAAATTTTCAATCATCTAAAAGTGACAATCGACTTCAATGGGCTTCAATGGATGTTAATCGACGATATCTGACAAAGTTAGATGCAAACTCACTCAAATATATAAGAAATGCTGAAATTCGACTTCAAATTAGGAAGATTGACTTTGGAAATTTTCAATCAACTAAAAGTGACAATCGACTTCAATGGGCTTCAATTGATGTTAATCGACGATATCTGACAAAGTTAGATGCAAACTCACTCAAATATATAAGAAATGTTGAAATTCGACTTCAAATTAGGAAGATTGACTTTGAAAATTTACAATCTTCACAAGTGACACACGACCTCAAAAGGCTTCAATGGATGTAAATCGACGATATCTGACAAAGTTAAATGCAAACTTACTCAAATATATAAGAAATGTTGAAATTCGACTTCAAATTAGGAAGATTGACTTTGAAAATTTTCAATCAACACAAAGTGACAATCGACTTCAATGGGCTTCAATGGATGTTAATCGACGATATCTGACAAAGTTAGATGCGAATTCACTCAAATATATAAGAAATGTTGAAATTCGACTTCAAATTAGGAAGATTGACTTTGAAAATTTTCAATCATCTAAAAGTGACAATCGACTTCAATGGGCTTCAATGGATGTTAATCGACGATATCTGACAAAGTTAGATGCAAACTCACTCAAATATATAAGAAATGTTGAAATTCGACTTTAAATTAGGAAGATTGACTTTGAAAATTTACAATCAACACAAGTGACAATCGACCTCAAAGGGCTTCAATGGATGTAAATCGACGATATCTGACAAAGTTAGATGCAAACTCACTCAAATATATAAGAAATGCTGAAATTCGACTTCAAGTTAGGAAGAGAGTCTTTGAAAATTTTCAATCAACAAAAAGTGACAATCGACTTCAATGAGCCTCAATGGATTTTAATCGACGATATCTGACAAAGTTAGATGCAAATTCACTCAAATATATAAGAAATGTTGAAATTCGACTCCAAATTAGGAAGATTGGCTTTGGAAGTTTTCAATCAACACAAAGTGACAATCGATCTCAATGGGCTTCAATTGATGTTAATCGACGATATCTGTCAAAGTTAGATGCAAACTCACTCAAATATATAAGAAATGTTGAAATTCGACTTCAAATTAGGAAGATTGACTTTGAAAATTTACAATCTTCACAAGTGACACACGACCTCAAAAGGCTTCAATGGATGTAAATCGACGATATCTGACAAAGTTAGATGCAAACTTACTCAAATATATAAGAAATGTTGAAATTCGACTTCAAATTAGGAAGATTGACTTTGAAAATTTTCAATCAACTAAAAGTGACAATCGACTTCAATGGGCTTCAATTGATGTTAATCGACGATATCTGACAAAGTTAGATGCAAACTCACCCAAATATATAAGAAATGTTGAAATTCGACTTCAAATTAGGAAGATTGACTTTGAAAATTTTCAATCATCTAAAAGTGACAATCGACTTCAATGGGCTTCAATGGATGTTAATCGACAGTATCTGACAAAGTTAGATGCAAAATTACTCAAATATATAAGAAATGTTGAAATTCGACTTCAAATTAGGAAGATTGACTTTGAAAATTTTCAATCAACTAAAAGTGACAATCGACTTCAATGGGCTTCAATTGATGTTAATCGACGATATCTGACAAAGTTAGATGCAAACTCACCCAAATATATAAGAAATGTTGAAATTCGACTTCAAATTAGGAAGATTGACTTTGAAAATTTTCAATCAACAAAAAGTGACAATCGAATTCAATGGGCTTCAATGGATGTTAATCGACGATATCTGACAAAGTTAGATGCGAACTCACTCAAATATATAAGAAATGTTGAAATTCGACTTCAAATTAGGAAGATTGACTTTGAAAATTTTCAATCATCTAAAAGTGACAATCGACTTCAATGGGCTTCAATGTATGTTAATCGACGATATCTGACAAAGTTAGATGCAAACTCACTCAAATATATAAGAAATGTTGAAATTCGACTCCAAATTAGGAAGATTGGCTTTGGAAGTTTTCAATCAACACAAAGTGACAATCGATCTCAATGGGCTTCAATTGATGTTAATCGACGATATCTGACAAAGTTAGATGCGAACTGACTCAAATATATAAGAAATGTTGAAATTCGACTTCAAACCAGGAAGATTGACTTTGGAAATTTTCAATCAACTAAAAGTGACAATCGACTTCAATGGGCTTCAATTGATGTTAATCGACGATATCTGACAAAGTTAGATGCGAACTCACTCAAATATATAAGAAATGTTGAAATTCGACTTCAAATTAGGAAGATTGACTTTGAAAATTTTCAATCAACAAAAAGTGACAATCGACTTCAATGGGCTTCAATCGATGTTAATCGACGATATCTGACAAAGTTAGATGCGAACTGACTCAAATATATAAGAAATGTTGAAATTCGACTTCAAATCAGGAAGATTGACTTTGAAAATTTTCAATCAACTAAAAGTGACAATCGACTTCAATGGGCTTCAATTGATGTTAATCGACGATATTTGACAAAGTTAGATGCAAACTCACTCAAATATATAAAAAATGTTGAAATTCGACTTCAAATTAGGAAGATTGACTTTGAAAATTTTCAATCATCTAAAAGTGACAATCGACTTCAATGGGCTTCAATGGATTTTAATCGACGATATCTGACAAAGTTAGATGCAAATTCACTCAAATATATAAGAAATGTTGAAATTCGACTCCAAATTAGGAAGATTGGCTTTGGAAGTTTTCAATCAACACAAAGTGACAATCGATCTCAATGGGCTTCAATTGATGTTAATCGACGATATCTGACAAAGTTAGATGCAAACTCACTCAAATATATAAGAAATGTTGAAATTCGACTTCAAATTAGGAAGATTGACTTTGAAAATTTACAATCTTCACAAGTGACACACGACCTCAAAAGGCTTCAATGGATGTAAATCGACGATATCTGACAAAGTTAGATGCAAACTTACTCAAATATATAAGAAATGTTGAAATTCGACTTCAAATTAGGAAGATTGACTTTGAAAATTTTCAATCAACTAAAAGTGACAATCGACTTCAATGGGCTTCAATTGATGTTAATCGACGATATCTGACAAAGTTAGATGCAAACTCACCCAAATATATAAGAAATGTTGAAATTCGACTTCAAATTAGGAAGATTGACTTTGAAAATTTTCAATCATCTAAAAGTGACAATCGACTTCAATGGGCTTCAATGGATGTTAATCGACAGTATCTGACAAAGTTAGATGCAAAATTACTCAAATATATAAGAAATGTTGAAATTCGACTTCAAATTAGGAAGATTGACTTTGAAAACTTTCAATCAACTAAAAGTGACAATCGACTTCAATGGGCTTCAATTGATGTTAATCGACGATATCTGACAAAGTTAGATGCAAACTCACCCAAATATATAAGAAATGTTGAAATTCGACTTCAAATTAGGAAGATTGACTTTGAAAATTTTCAATCAACAAAAAGTGACAATCGACTTCAATGGGCTTCAATGGATGTTAATCGACGATATCTGACAAAGTTAGATGCGAACTCACTCAAATATATAAGAAATGTTGAAATTCGACTTCAAATTAGGAAGATTGACTTTGAAAATTTTCAATCATCTAAAAGTGACAATCGACTTCAATGGGCTTCAATGTATGTTAATCGACGATATCTGACAAAGTTAGATGCAAACTCACTCAAATATATAAGAAATGTTGAAATTCGACTCCAAATTAGGAAGATTGGCTTTGGAAGTTTTCAATCAACACAAAGTGACAATCGATCTCAATGGGCTTCAATTGATGTTAATCGACGATATCTGACAAAGTTAGATGCGAACTGACTCAAATATATAAGAAATGTTGAAATTCGACTTCAAATCAGGAAGATTGACTTTGAAAATTTTCAATCAACTAAAAGTGACAATCGACTTCAATGGGCTTCAATTGATGTTAATCGACGATATCTGACAAAGTTAGATGCGAACTCACTCAAATATATAAGAAATGTTGAAATTCGACTTCAAATTAGGAAGATTGACTTTGAAAATTTTCAATCATCTAAAAGTGACAATCGACTTCAATGGGCTTCAATGTATGTTAATCGACGATATCTGACAAAGTTAGATGCAAACTCACTCAAATATATAAGAAATGTTGAAATTCGACTTCAAATTAGGAAGATTGACTTTGAAAATTTTCAATCATCTAAAAGTGACAATCGACTTCAATGGGCTTCAATGGATGTTAATCGACGATATCTGACAAAGTTAGATGCAAACTCACTCAAATATATAAGAAATGTTGAAATTCGACTTCAAATTAGGAAGATTGACTTTGAAAATTTTCAATCAACAAAAAGTGACAATCGACTTCAATGGGCTTCAATGGATGTTAATCGACGATATCTGACAAAGTTAGATGCGAATTCACTCAAATATATAAGAAATGTTGAAATTCGACTTCAAATTAGGAAGATTGACTTTGAAAATTTTCAATCATCTAAAAGTGACAATCGACTTCAATGGGCTTCAATGGATGTTAATCGACGATATCTGACAAAGTTAGATGCAAACTCACTCAAATATATAAGAAATGTTGAAATTCGACTTCAAATTAGGAAGATTGACTTTGAAAATTTACAATCAACACAAGTGACAATCGACCTCAAAGGGCTTCAATGGATGTAAATCGACGATATCTGACAAAGTTAGATGCAAATTCACTCAAATATATAAGAAATGTTGAAATTCGACTTCAAATTAGGAAGATTGGCTTTGGAAGTTTTCAATCAACACAAAGTGACAATCGATCTCAATGGGCTTCAATCGATGTTAATCGACGATATCTGACAAAGTTAGATGCGAACTGACTCAAATATATAAGAAATGTTGAAATTCGACTTCAAATCAGGAAGATTGACTTTGAAAATTTTCAATCAACTAAAAGTGACAATCGACTTCAATGGGCTTCAATTGATGTTAATCGACGATATTTGACAAAGTTAGATGCAAACTCACTCAAATATATAAGAAATGTTGAAATTCGACTTCAAATTAGGAAGATTGACTTTGAAAATTTTCAATCATCTAAAAGTGACAATCGACTTCAATGGGCTTCAATGGATGTTAATCGACGATATCTGACGATGTTAGATGCAAACTCACTCAAATATATAAGAAATGTTGAAATTCGACTTCAAATTAGGAAGATTGACTTTGAAAATTTACAATCAACACAAGTGACAATCGACCTCAAAGGGCTTCAATGGATGTAAATCGACGATATCTGACAAAGTTAGATGCAAATTCACTCAAATATATAAGAAATGTTGAAATTCGACTTCAAATTAGGAAGATTGGCTTTGGAAGTTTTCAATCAACACAAAGTGACAATCGATCTCAATGGGCTTCAACTGATGTTAATCGACGATATCTGACAAAGTTAGATGCGAACTGACTCAAATATATAAGAAATGTTGAAATTCGACTTCAAATCAGGAAGATTGACTTTGAAAATTTTCAATCAACTAAAAGTGACAATCGACTTCAATGGGCTTCAATTGATGTTAATCGACGATATTTGACAAAGTTAGATGCAAACTCACTCAAATATTTAAGAAATGTTGAAATTCGACTTCAAATTAGGAAGATTGACTTCGAAAATTTTCAATCAACAAAAAGTGACAATCGACATCAATGGGCTTCAATGGATGTTAATCGACGTATCTGACAAAGTTAGATGCAAACTCACTCAAATATATAAGAAATGTTGAAATTCGACTTCAAATTAGGAAGATTGACTTTGAAAATTTTCAATCATCTAAAAGTGACAATCGACTTCAATGGGCTTCAATGGATGTTAATCGACGATATCTGACAAAGTTAGATGCAAACTCACTCAAATATATAAGAAATGTTGAAATTCGACTTCAAATTAGGAAGATTGACTTTGAAAATTTTCAATCAACAAAAAGTGACAATCGACTTCAATGGGCTTCAATGGATGTTAATCGACGATATCTGACAAAGTTAGATGCGAATTCACTCAAATATATAAGAAATGTTGAAATTCGACTTCAAATTAGGAAGATTGACTTTGAAAATTTTCAATCATCTAAAAGTGACAATCGACTTCAATGGGCTTCAATGGATGTTAATCGACGATATCTGACAAAGTTAGATGCAAACTCACTCAAATATATAAGAAATGCTGAAATTCGACTTCAAATTAGGAAGAGAGACTTTGAAAATTTTCAATCAACAAAAAGTGACAATCGACTTCAATGAGCCTCAATGGATTTTAATCGACGATATCTGACAAAGTTAGATGCAAATTCACTCAAATATATAAGAAATGTTGAAATTCGACTTCAAATTAGGAAGATTGGCTTTGGAAGTTTTCAATCAACACAAAGTGACAATCGATCTCAATGGGCTTCAATTGATGTTAATCGACGATATCTGACAAAGTTAGATGCGAACTGACTCAAATATATAAGAAATGTTGAAATTCGACTTCAAATCAGGAAGATTGACTTTGAAAATTTTCAATCAACTAAAAGTGACAATCGACTTCAATGGGCTTCAATTGATGTTAATCAACGATATCTGACAAAGTTAGATGCAAATTCACTCAAATATATAAGAAATGTTGAAATTCGACTTCAAATTAGGAAGATTGGCTTTGGAAGTTTTCAATCAACACAAAGTGACAATCGATCTCAATAAGCTTCAATTGATGTTAATCGACGATATCTGACAAAGTTAGATGCGAACTGACTCAAATATATAAGAAATGTTGAAATTCGACTTCAAATCAGGAAGATTGACTTTGAAAATTTTCAATCAACTAAAAGTGACAATCGACTTCAATGGGCTTCAATTGATGTTAATCGACGATATCTGACAAAGTTAGATGCAAACTCACTCAAATATATAAGAAATGTTGAAATTCGACTTCAAATTAGGAAGATTGACTTTGAAAATTTTCAATCATCTAAAAGTGACAATCGACTTCAATGGGCTTCAATGGATGTTAATCGACGATATCTGACAAAGTTAGATGCAAACTCACTCAAATATATAAGAAACGTTGAAATTCGACTTCAAATTAGGAAGATTGACTTTGAAAATTTTCAATCAACAAAAAGTGACAATCGACTTCAATGGGCATCAATGGATGTTAATCGACGATATCTGACAAATTTAGATGCAAACTCACTCAAATATATAAGAAATGTTGAAATTCGACTTCAAATTAGGAAGATTGTCTTTGGAAGTTTCCAATCAACACAAAGTGACAATCGATCTCAATGGGCTTCAATGGATGTTAATCGACGATATCTGACAAAGTTAGATGCAAACTCACTCAAATATATAAGAAATGTTGAAATTTTACTTCAAATTAGGAAGATTGACTTTGAAAATTTTCAATCAACAAAAAGTGACAATCGACTTCAATGGGCATCAATGGATGTTAATCGACGATATCTGACAAATTTAGATGCAAACTCACTCAAATAAATAAGAAATGTTGAAATTCGACTTCAAATTAGGAAGATTGTCTTTGGAAGTTTTCAATCAACAAAAAGTGACAATCGACTTCAATGAGCCTCAATGGATTTTAATCGACGATATCTGACAAAGTTAGATGCAAATTCACTCAAATATATAAGAAATGTTGAAATTCGACTTAAAATTAGGAAGATTGGCTTTGGAAGTTTTCAATCAACAGAAAGTGACAATCGATCTCAATGGGCTTCAATTGATGTTAATCGACGATATCTGACAAAGTTAGATGCGAACTGACTCAAATATATAAGAAATGTTGAAATTCGACTTCAAATCAGGAAGATTGACTTTGAAAATTTTCAATCAACTAAAAGTGACAATCGACTTCAATGGGCTTCAATTGATGTTAATCGACGATATCTGACAAAGTTAGATGCAAACTTACTCAAATATATAAGAAATGTTGAAATTCGACTTCAAATTAGGAAGATTGACTTTGAAAATTTACAATCAACACAAGTGACACACGACCTCAAAAGGCTTCAATGGATGTAAATCGACGATATCTGACAAAGTTAGATGCGAACTGACTCAAATATATAAGAAATGTTGAAATTCAACTTCAAATTAGGAAGATAGACTTTGAAAATTTACAATCAACAAAAAGTGACAATCGACTTCAATGGGCTTCAATGGATGTTAATCGATGATATCTGACAAAGTTAGATGCAAACTTACTCAAATATATAAGAAATGTTGAAATTCGACTTCAAATTAGGAAGATTGACTTTGGAAGTTTCCAATCAACACAAAGTGACAATCGATCTCAATGGGCTTCAATGGATGTTAATCGACGATATCTGACAAAGTTAGATGCAAACTCACTCAAATATATAAGAAATGTTGAAATTTTACTTCAAATTAGGAAGATTGACTTTGAAAATTTTCAATCAACAAAAAGTGACAATCGACTTCAATGGGCATCAATGGATGTTAATCGACGATATCTGACAAATTTAGATGCAAACTCACTCAAATAAATAAGAAATGTTGAAATTCGACTTCAAATTAGGAAGATTGTCTTTGGAAGTTTTCAATCAACAAAAAGTGACAATCGACTTCAATGAGCCTCAATGGATTTTAATCGACGATATCTGACAAAGTTAGATGCAAATTCACTCAAATATATAAGAAATGTTGAAATTCGACTTAAAATTAGGAAGATTGGCTTTGGAAGTTTTCAATCAACAGAAAGTGACAATCGATCTCAATGGGCTTCAATTGATGTTAATCGACGATATCTGACAAAGTTAGATGCGAACTGACTCAAATATATAAGAAATGTTGAAATTCGACTTCAAATCAGGAAGATTGACTTTGAAAATTTTCAATCAACTAAAAGTGACAATCGACTTCAATGGGCTTCAATTGATGTTAATCGACGATATCTGACAAAGTTAGATGCAAACTTACTCAAATATATAAGAAATGTTGAAATTCGACTTCAAATTAGGAAGATTGACTTTGAAAATTTACAATCAACACAAGTGACACACGACCTCAAAAGGCTTCAATGGATGTAAATCGACGATATCTGACAAAGTTAGATGCGAACTGACTCAAATATATAAGAAATGTTGAAATTCAACTTCAAATTAGGAAGATAGACTTTGAAAATTTACAATCAACAAAAAGTGACAATCGACTTCAATGGGCTTCAATGGATGTTAATCGATGATATCTGACAAAGTTAGATGCAAACTTACTCAAATATATAAGAAATGTTGAAATTCGACTTCAAATTAGGAAGATTGACTTTGAAAATTTACAATCAACACAAGTGACACACGACCTCAAAAGGCTTCAATGGATGTGAATCGACGATATCTGACAAAGTTAGATGCGAACTGACTCAAATATATAAGAAATGTTGAAATTCAACTTCAAATTAAGAAGATAGACTTTGAAAATTTACAATCAACAAAAAGTGACAATCGACTTCAATGGGCTTCAATGGATGTTAATCGACGATATCTGACAAAGTTAGATGCAAACTCACTCAAATATATAAGAAATGTTGAAATTCGACTTCAAATTAAGAAGATTGACTTTGAAAATTTTCAATCATCTAAAAGTGACAATCGACTTCAATGGGCTTCAATGGATGTTAATCGACGATATCTGACAAAGTTAGATGCAAACTCATTCAAATATATAAGAAATGTTGAAATTCGACTTCAAATTAGGAAGATTGTCTTTGGAAGTTTCCAATCAACACAAAGTGACAATCGATCTCAATGGGCTTCAATGGATGTTAATCGACGATATATGACAAAGTTAGATGCAAACTCACTCAAATATATAAGAAATGTTGAAATTCGACTTCAAATTAGGAAGATTGACTTTGAAAATTTACAATCAACACAAGTGACAATCGACTTCAATGGGCATCAATGGATGTTAATCGACGATATCTGACAAATTTAGATGCAAACTCACTCAAATATATAAGAAATGTTGAAATTCGACTTCAAATTAGGAAGATTGTCTTTGGAAGTTTCCAATCAACACAAAGTGACAATCGATCTCAATGGGCTTCAATGGATGTTAATCGACGATATCTGACAAAGTTAGATGCAAACTCACTCAAATATATAAGAAATGTTGAAATTCGACTTCAAATTAGGAAGATTGACTTTGAAAATTTTCAATCAACAAAAAGTGACAATCGACTTCAATGGGCATCAATGGATGTTAATCGACGATATCTGACAAATTTAGATGCAAACTCACTCAAATATATAAGAAATGTGGAAATTCGACTTCAAATTAGGAAGATTGTCTTTGGAAGTTTCCAAACAACACAAAGTGACAATCGATCTCAATGGGCTTCAATGGATGTTAATCGACGATATCTGACAAAGTTAGATGCAAACTCACTCAAATATATAAGAAATGCTGAAATTCGACTTCAAATTAGGAAGAGAGACTTTGAAAATTTTCAATCAACAAAAAGTGACAATCGACTTCAATGAGCCTCAATGGATTTTAATCGACGATATCTGACAAAGTTAGATGCAAATTCACTCAAATATATAAGAAATGTTGAAATTCGACTTCAAATTAGGAAGATTGGCTTTGGAAGTTTTCAATCAACAGAAAGTGACAATCGATCTCAATGGGCTTCAATTGATGTTAATCGACGATATCTGACAAAGTTAGATGCGAACTGACTCAAATATATAAGAAATGTTGAAATTCGACTTCAAATCAGGAAGATTGACTTTGAAAATTTTCAATCAACTAAAAGTGACAATCGACTTCAATGGGCTTCAATTGATGTTAATCGACGATATCTGACAAAGTTAGATGCAAACTTACTCAAATATATAAGAAATGTTGAAATTCGACTTCAAATTAGGAAGATTGACTTTGAAAATTTACGATCAACACAAGTGACACACGACCTCAAAAGGCTTCAATGGATGTAAATCGACGATATCTGACAAAGTTAGATGCGAACTGACTCAAATATATAAGAAATGTTGAAATTCGACTTCAAATTAGGAAGATTGACTTTGAAAATTTTCAATCATCTAAAAGTGACAATCGACTTCAATGGGCTTCAATGGATGTTAATCGACGATATCTGACAAAGTTAGATGCAAACTCACTCAAATATATAAGAAATGCTGAAATTCGACTTCAAATTAGGAAGATTGACTTTGAAAATTTACAATCAACACAAGTGACAATCGACCTCAAAGGGCTTCAATGGATGTAAATCGACGATATCTGACAAAGTTAGATGCGAACTGACTTAAATATATAAGAAATGTTGAAATTCGACTTCAAATTAGGAAGATTGACTTTGAAAATTTACAATCAACACAAGTGACACACGACCTCAAAAGGCTTCAATGGATGTAAATCGACGATATCTGACAAAGTTAGATGCAAACTTACTCAAATATATAAGAAATGTTGAAATTCGACTTCAAATTAGGAAGATTGTCTTTGGAAGTTTCCAATCAACACAAAGTGACAATCGATCTCAATGGGCTTCAATGGATGTTAATCGACGATATCTGACAAAATTAGATGCAAACTCACTCAAATATATAAGAAATGCTGAAATTCGACTTCAAATTAGGAAGATTGGCTTTGGAAGTTTTCAATCAACACAAAGTGACAATCGATCTCAATGGGCTTCAATTGATGTTAATCGACGATATCTGACAAAGTTAGATGTGAACTGACTCAAATATATAAGAAATGTTGAAATTCGACTTCAAATTAGGAAGATTGACTTTGAAAATTTTCAATCATCTAAAAGTGACAATCGACTTCAATGGGCTTCAATGGATGTTAATCGACGATATCTGACAAAGTTAGATGCAAACTCACTCAAATATATAAGAAATGCTGAAATTCGACTTCGAATTAGGAAGATTGACTTTGAAAATTTACAATCAACACAAGTGACAATCGACCTCAAAGGGCTTCAATGGATGTTAATCGACGATATCTGACAAAGTTAGATGCAAACTCACTCAAATATATAAGAAATGTTGAAATTCGACTTCAAATTAGGAAGATTGACTTTGAAAATTTTCAATCATCTAAAAGTGACAATCGACTTCAATGGGCTTCAATGGATGTTAATCGACGATATCTGACAAAGTTAGATGCAAACTCACTCAAATATATAAGAAATGTTGAAATTCGACTTCAAATTAGGAAGATTGACTTTGAAAATTTACAATCAACACAAGTAACAATCGACCTCAAAGGGCTTCAATGGATGTAAATCGACGATATCTGACAAAGTTAGATGCAAACTCACTCAAATATATAAGAAATGTTGAAATTCGACTTCAAATTAGGAAGATTGACTTTGAAAATTTTCAATCATCTAAAAGTGACAATCGACTTCAATGGGCTTCAATGGATGTTAATCGACGATATCTGACAAAGTTAGATGCAAACTCACTCAAATATATAAGAAATGCTGAAATTCGACTTCAAATTAGGAAGATTGACTTTGAAAATTTACAATCAACACAAGTGACAATCGACCTCAAAGGGCTTCAATGGATGTTAATCGACGATATCTGACAAAGTTAGATGCAAACTCACTCAAATATATAAGAAATGTTGAAATTCGACTTCAAATTAGGAAGATTGACTTTGAAAATTTTCAATCATCTAAAAGTGACAATCGACTTCAATGGGCTTCAATGGATGTTAATCGACGATATCTGACAAAGTTAGATGCAAACTCACTCAAATATATAAGAAATGTTGAAATTCGACTTCAAATTAGGAAGATTGACTTTGAAAATTTACAATCAACACAAGTAACAATCGACCTCAAAGGGCTTCAATGGATGTAAATCGACGATATCTGACAAAGTTAGATGCAAACTCACTCAAATATATAAGAAATGTTGAAATTCGACTTCAAATTAGGAAGATTGACTTTGAAAATTTTCAATCATCTAAAAGTGACAATCGACTTCAATGGGCTTCAATGGATGTTAATCGACGATATCTGACAAAGTTAGATGCAAACTCACTCAAATATATAAGAAATGCTGAAATTCGACTTCAAATTAGGAAGATTGACTTTGAAAATTTACAATCAACACAAGTGACAATCGACCTCAAAGGGCTTCAATGGATGTAAATCGACGATATCTGACAAAGTTAGATGCGAACTGACTTAAATATATAAGAAATGTTGAAATTCGACTTCAAATTAGGAAGATTGACTTTGAAAATTTACAATCAACACAAGTGACACACGACCTCAAAAGGCTTCAATGGATGTAAATCGACGATATCTGACAAAGTTAGATGCAAACTTACTCAAATATATAAGAAATGTTGAAATTCGACTTCAAATTAGGAAGATTGACTTTGAAAATTTTCAATCAACACAAAGTGACAATCGACCTCAATGGGCTTCAATGGATGTTAATCGACGATATCTGACAAAGTTAGATGCAAACTCACTCAAATATATAAGAAATGTTGAAATTCGACTTCAAATTAGGAAGATTGACTTTGAAAATTTTCAATCAACTAAAAGTGACAATCGACTTCAATGGGCTTCAATTGATGTTAATCGACGATATCTGACAAAGTTAGATGCAAACTCACCCAAATATATAAGAAATGTTGAAATTCGACTTCAAATTAGGAAGATTGACTTTGAAAATTTTCAATCATCTAAAAGTGACAATCGACTTCAATGGGCTTCAATGGATGTTAATCGACGATATCTGACAAAGTTAGATGCAAACTTACTCAAATATATAAGAAATGTTGAAATTCGACTTCAAATTAGGAAGATTGACTTTGAAAATTTTCAATCAACTAAAAGTGACAATCGACTTCAATGGGCTTCAATTGATGTTAATCGACGATATCTGACAAAGTTAGATGCAAACTCACTCAAATATATAAGAAATGTTGAAATTCGACTTCAAATTAGGAAGATTGACTTTGAAAATTTTCAATCATCTAAAAGTGACAATCGACTTCAATGGGCTTCAATGGATGTTAATCGACGATATCTGACAAAGTTAGATGCAAACTCACTTAAATATATAAGAAATGTTGAAATTCGACTTCAAATTAGGAAGATTGACTTTGAAAATTTTCAATCAACAAAAAGTGACAATCGACTTCAATGGGCTTCAATGGATGTTAATCGACGATATCTGACAAAGTTAGATGCGAACTCACTCAAATATATAAGAAATGTTGAAATTCGACTTCAAATTAGGAAGATTGACTTTGAAAATTTTCAATCATCTAAAAGTGACAATCGACTTCAATGGGCTTCAATGGATGTTAATCGACGATATCTGACAAAGTTAGATGCAAACTCACTCAAATATATAAGAAATGTTGAAATTCGACTTCAAATTAGGAAGATTGACTTTGAAAATTTACAATCAACACAAGTGACAATCGACCTCAAAGGGCTTCAATGGATGTTAATCGACGATATCTGACAAAGTTAGATGCAAACTTACTCAAATATATAAAAAATGTTGAAATTCGACTTCAAATTAGGAAGATTGACTTTGAAAATTTTCAATCAACACAAAGTGACAATCGACCTCAATGGGCTTCAATGGATGTTAATCGACGATATCTGACAAAGTTAGATGCAAACTTACTCAAATATATAAGAAATGTTGAAATTCGACTTCAAATTAGGAAGATTGACTTTGAAAATTTTCAATCAACACAAAGTGACAATCGACCTCAATGGGCTTCAATGGATGTTAATCGACGATATCTGACAAAGTTAGATGCAAACTCACTCAAATATATGAGAAATGTTGAAATTCGACTTCAAATTAGGAAGATTGACTTTGAAAATTTTCAATCAACTAAAAGTGACAATCGACATCAATGGGCTTCAATTGATGTTAATCGACGATATCTGACAAAGTTAGATGCAAACTCACTCAAATATATAAGAAATGTTGAAATTCGACTTCAAATTAGGAAGATTGACTTTGAAAATTTTCAATCATCTAAAAGTGACAATCGACTTCAATGGGCTTCAATGGATGTTAATCGACGATATCTGACAAAGTTAGATGCAAACTTACTCAAATATATAAGAAATGTTGAAATTCGACTTCAAATTAGGAAGATTGACTTTGGAAATTTTCAATCAACTAAAAGTGACAATCGACTTCAATGGGCTTCAATTGATGTTAATCGACGATATCTGACAAAGTTAGATGCAAACTCACTCAAATATATAAGAAATGTTGAAATTCGACTTCAAATTAGGAAGATTGACTTTGAAAATTTTCAATCATCTAAAAGTGACAATCGACTTCAATGGGCTTCAATGGATGTTAATCGACGATATCTGACAAAGTTAGATGCAAACTCACTTAAATATATAAGAAATGTTGAAATTCGACTTCAAATTAGGAAGATTGACTTTGAAAATTTACAATCAACAAAAAGTGACAATCGACTTCAATGGGCTTCAATGGATGTTAATCGACGATATCTGACAAAGTTAGATGAAAACTCACTCAAATATATAAGAAATGTTGAAATTCGACTTCAAATTAGGAAGATTGGCTTTGGAAGTTTTCAATCAACAAAAAGTGACAATCGATCTCAATGGGCTTCAATTGATGTTAATCGATAATATCTGACAAAGTTAGATGCAAACCCACTCAAATATATAAGAAATGCTGAAATTCGACTTCAAATTAGGAAGATTGACTTTGAAAATTTACAATCAACACAAGTGACAATCGACCTCAAAGGGCTTCAATGGATGTAAATCGACGATATCTGACAAAGTTAGATGCGAACTGACTTGAATATATAAGAAATGTTGAAATTCGACTTCAAATTAGGAAGATTGACTTTGAAAATTTACAATCTTCACAAGTGACACACGACCTCAAAAGGCTTCAATGGATGTAAATCGACGATATCTGACAAAGTTAGATGCGAACTGACTCAAATATATAAGAAATGTTGAAATTCAACTTCAAATTAGGAAGATAGACTTTGAAAATTTACAATCAATAAAAAGTGACAATCGACTTCAATGGGCTTCAATGGATGTTAATCGACGATATCTGACAAATTTAGATGCAAACTCACTCAAATATATAAGAAATGTTGAAATTCGACTTCAAATTAGGAAGATTGTCTTTGAAAATTTACAATCAACACAAGTGACGATCGACCTCAAAGGGCTTCAATGGATGTAAATCGACGATATCTGACAAAGTTAGATGCAAACTCACTCAAATATATATGAAATGCTGAAATTCGACTTCAAATTAGGAAGAGAGACTTTGAAAATTTTCAATCAACAAAAAGTGACAATCGACTTCAATGAGCCTCAATGGATTTTAATCGACGATATCTGACAAAGTTAGATGCAAATTCACTCAAATATATAAGAAATGTTGAAATTCGACTTCAAATTAGGAAGATTGGCTTTGGAAGTTTTCAATCAACACAAAGTGACAATCGATCTCAATGGGCTTCAATTGATGTTAATCGACGATATCTGACAAAGTTAGATGCGAACTGACTCAAATATATAAGAAATGTTGAAATTCGACTTCAAATTAGGAAGATTGACTTTGAAAATTTTCAATCAACAAAAAGTGACAATCGACTTCAATGGGCTTCAATGGATGTTAATCGACGATATCTGACAAAGTTAGATGCAAACTCACTCAAATATATAAGAAATGTTGAAATTCGACTTCAAATTAGGAAGATTGACTTTGAAAATTTACAATCAACAAAAAGTGACAATCGACTTCAATGGGCTTCAATGGATGTTAATCGACGATATCTGACAAAGTTAGATGCGAACTCACTCAAATATATAAGAAATGTTGAAATTCGACTTCAAATTAGGAAGATTGACTTTGAAAATTTTCAATCATCTAAAAGTGACAATCGACTTCAATGGGCTTCAATGGATGTTAATCGACGATATCTGACAAAGTTAGATGCAAACTCACTCAAATATATAAGAAATGTTGAAATTCGACTTCAAATTAGGAAGATTGACTTTGAAAATTTACAATCAACACAAGTGACAATCGACCTCAAAGGGCTTCAATGGATGTTAATCGACGATATCTGACAAAGTTAGATGCAAACTTACTCAAATATATAAGAAATGTTGAAATTCGACTTCAAATTAGGAAGATTGACTTTGAAAATTTTCAATCAACACAAAGTGACAATCGACCTCAATGGGCTTCAATGGATGTTAATCGACGATATCTGACAAAGTTAGATGCAAACTTACTCAAATATATAAGAAATGTTGAAATTCGACTTCAAATTAGGAAGATTGACTTTGAAAATTTTCAATCAACACAAAGTGACAATCGACCTCAATGGGCTTCAATGGATGTTAATCGACGATATCTGACAAAGTTAGATGCAAACTCACTCAAATATATAAGAAATGTTGAAATTCGACTTCAAATTAGGAAGATTGACTTTGAAAATTTTCAAATAACTAAAAGTGACAATCGACATCAATGGGCTTCAATTGATGTTAATCGACGATATCTGACAAAGTTAGATGCAAACTCACTCAAATATATAAGAAATGTTGAAATTCGACTTCAAATTAGGAAGATTGACTTTGAAAATTTTCAATCAACACAAAGTGACAATCGACCTCAATGGGCTTCAATGGATGTTAATCGACGATATCTGACAAAGTTAGATGCAAACTTACTCAAATATATAAGAAATGTTGAAATTCGACTTCAAATTAGGAAGATTGACATTGAAAATTTTCAATCAACACAAAGTGACAATCGACCTCAATGGGCTTCAATGGATGTTAATCGACGATATCTGACAAAGTTAGATGCAAACTCACTCAAATATATAAGAAATGTTGAAATTCGACTTCAAATTAGGAAGATTGACTTTGAAAATTTTCAATCATCTAAAAGTGACAATCGACTTCAATGGGCTTCAATGGATGTTAATCGACGATATCTGACAAAGTTAGATGCAAACTTACTCAAATATATAAGAAATGTTGAAATTCGACTTCAAATTAGGAAGATTGACTTTGGAAATTTTCAATCAACTAAAAGTGACAATCGACTTCAATGGGCTTCAATTGATGTTAATCGACGATATCTGACAAAGTTAGATGCAAACTCACTCAAATATATAAGAAATGTTGAAATTCGACTTCAAATTAGGAAGATTGACTTTGAAAATTTTCAATCATCTAAAAGTGACAATCGACTTCAATGGGCTTCAATGGATGTTAATCGACGATATCTGACAAAGTAAGATGCAAACTCACTTAAATATATAAGAAATGTTGAAATTCGACTTCAAATTAGGAAGATTGACTTCGAAAATTTTCAATCAACAAAAAGTGACAATCGACTTCATTGGGCTTCAATGGATGTTAATCGACGATATCTGACAAAGTTAGATGCGAACTCACTCAAATATATAAGAAATGTTGAAATTCGACTTCATATTAGGAAGATTGACTTTGAAAATTTTCAATCAACAAAAAGTGACAATCGACCTCAATGGGCTTCAATGGATGTTAATCGATAATATCTGACAAAGTTAGATGCAAACTCACTCAAATATATAAGAAATGCTGAAATTCGACTTCAAATTAGGAAGATTGACTTTGAAAATTTACAATCAACACAAGTGACAATCGACCTCAAAGGGCTTCAATGGATGTAAATCGACGATATCTGACAAAGTTAGATGCGAACTGATTTAAATATATAAGAAATGTTGAAATTCGACTTCAAATTAGGAAGATTGACTTTGAAAATTTACAATCTTCACAAGTGACACACGACCTCAAAAGGCTTCAATGGATGTAAATCGACGATATCTGACAAAGTTAGATGCGAACTGACTCAAATATATAAGAAATGTTGAAATTCAACTTCAAATTAGGAAGATAGACTTTGAAAATTTACAATCAACAAAAAGTGACAATCGACTTCAATGGGCTTCAATGGATGTTAATCGACGATATCTGACAAATTTAGATGCAAACTCACTCAAATATATAAGAAATGTTGAAATTCGACTTCAAATTAGGAAGATTGTCTTTGAAAATTTACAATCAACACAAGTGACGATCGACCTCAAAGGGCTTCAATGGATGTAAATCGACGATATCTGACAAAGTTAGATGCAAACTCACTCAAATATATATGAAATGCTGAAATTCGACTTCAAATTAGGAAGAGAGACTTTGAAAATTTTCAATCAACAAAAAGTGACAATCGACTTCAATGAGCCTCAATGGATTTTAATCGACGATATCTGACAAAGTTAGATGCAAATTCACTCAAATATATGAGAAATGTTGGAATTCGACTTCAAATTAGGAAGATTGGCTTTGGAAGTTTTCAATCAACACAAAGTGACAATCGATCTCAATGGGCTTCAATTGATGTTAATCGACGATATCTGACAAAGTTAGATGCGAACTGACTCAAATATATAAGAAATGTTGAAAATCGACTTCAAATTAGGAAGATTGACTTTGAAAATTTTCAATCAACAAAAAGTGACAATCGACCTCGAAAGGCTTCAATGGATGTAAATCGACGATATCTGACAAAGTTAGATGCGAACTGACTCAAATATATAAGAAATGTTGAAATTCGACTTCAAATTAGGAAGATTGTCTTTGAAAATTTACAATCAACACAAGTGACGATCGACCTCAAAGGGCTTCAATGGATGTAAATCGACGATATCTGACAAAGTTAGATGCGAACTGACTCAAATATATAAGAAATGTTGAAATTCAACTTAAAATTAGGAAGATAGACTTTGAAAATTTACAATCAACAAAAAGTGACAATCGACTTCAATGGGCTTCAATGGATGTTAATCGACGATATCTGACAAAGTTAGATGCAAACTCACTCAAATATATAAGAAATGTTGAAATTCGACTTCAAATTAGGAAGATTGACTTTGAAAATTTTCAATCAACTAAAAGTGACAATCGACTTCAATGGGCTTCAATTGATGTTAATCGACGATATCTGACAAAGTTAGATGCAAACTCACTCAAATATTTAAGAAATGTTGAAATTCGACTTCAAATTAGGAAGATTGACTATGAAAATTTCCAATCAACAAAAAGTGACAATCGACCTCAATGGGCTTCAATGGATGTTAATCGACGATATCTGACAAAGTTAGATGCAAACTTACTCAAATATATAAGAAATGTTGAAATTCGACTTCAAATTAGGAAGATTGACTTTGAAAATTTACAATCAACACAAGTGACACACGACCTCAAAAGGCTTCAATGGATGTAAATCGACGATATCTGACAAAGTTAGATGCGAACTGACTCAAATATATAAGAAATGTTGAAATTCAACTTCAAATTAGGAAGATAGACTTTGAAAATTTACAATCAACAAAAAGTGACAATCGACTTCAATGGGCTTCAATGGATGTTAATCGACGATATCTGACAAAGTTAGATGCAAACTTACTCAAATATATAAGAAATGTTGAAATTCGACTTCAAATTAGGAAGATTGACTTTGAAAATTTACAATCAACACAAGTGACACACGACCTCAAAAGGCTTCAATGGATGTAAATCGACGATATCTGACAAAGTTAGATGCGAACTGACTCAAATATATAAGAAATGTTGAAATTCAACTTCAAATTAGGAAGATAGACTTTGAAAATTTACAATCAACAAAAAGTGACAATCGACTTCAATGGGCTTCAATGGATGTTAATCGACGATATCTGACAAAGTTAGATGCAAACTCACTCAAATATATAAGAAATGTTGAAATTCGACTTCAAATTAGGAAGATAGACTTTGAAAATTTTCAATCAACAAAAAGTGACAATCGACTTCAATGGGCATCAATGGATGTTAATCGACGATATCTGACAAATTTAGATGCGAACTCACTCAAATATATAAGAAATGTTGAAATTCGACTTCAAATTAGGAAGATTGTCTTTGGAAGTTTCCAATCAACACAAAGTGACAATCGATCTCAATGGGCTTCAATGGCTGTTAATCGACGATATCTGACAAAGTTAGATGCAAACTCACTCAAATATATAAGAAATGCTGAAATTCGACTTCAAATTAGGAAGATTGGCTTTGGAAGTTTTCAATCAACACAAAGTGACAATCGATCTCAATGGGCTTCAATTGATGTTAATCGACGATATCTGACAAAGTTAGATGCGAACTGACTCAAATATATAAGAAATGTTGAAATTCGACTTCAAATCAGGAAGATTGACTTTGAAAATTTTCAATCAACTAAAAGTGACAATCGACTTCAATGGGCTTCAATTTATGTTAATCGACGATATCTGACAAAGTTAGATGCAAACTCACTCAAATATTTAAGAAATATTGAAATTCGACTTCAAATTAGGAAGATTGACTTCGAAAATTTTCAATCAACAAAAAGTGACAATCGACATCAATGGGCTTCAATGGATGTTAATCGACGATATCTGACAAAGTTAGATGCAAACTCACTCAAATATATAAGAAATGTTGAAATTCGACTTCAAATTAGGAAGATTGACTTTGAAAATTTTCAATCATCTAAAAGTGACAATCGACTTCAATGGGCTTCAATGGATGTTAATCGACGATATCTGACAAAGTTAGATGCAAACTCACTCAAATATATAAGAAATGTTGAAATTCGACTTCAAATTAGGAAGATTGACTTTGAAAATTTACAATCAACACAAGTGACAATCGACCTCAAAGGGCTTCAATGGATGTAAATCGACGATATCTGACAAAGTTAGATGCGAACTGACTTAAATATATAAGAAATGTTGAAATTCGACTTCAAATTAGGAAGATTGACTTTGAAAATTTACAATCAACACAAGTGACACACGACCTCAAAAGGCTTCAATGGATGTAAATCGACGATATCTGACAAAGTTAGATGCAAACTTACTCAAATATATAAGAAATGTTGAAATTCGACTTCAAATTAGGAAGATTGACTTTGAAAATTTACAATCTTCACAAGTGACACACGACCTCAAAAGGCTTCAATGGATGTAAATCGACGATATCTGACAAAGTTAGATGCGAACTGACTCAAATATATAAGAAATGTTGAAATTCAACTTCAAATTAGGAAGATAGACTTTGAAAATTTACAATCAACAAAAAGTGACAATCGACTTCAATGGGCTTCAATGGATGTTAATCGACGATATCTGACAAATTTAGATGCAAACTCACTCAAATATATAAGAAATGTTGAAATTCGACTTCAAATTAGGAAGATTGTCTTTGAAAATTTACAATCAACACAAGTGACGATCGACCTCAAAGGGCTTCAATGGATGTAAATCGACGATATCTGACAAAGTTAGATGCAAACTCACTCAAATATATATGAAATGCTGAAATTCGACTTCAAATTAGGAAGAGAGACTTTGAAAATTTTCAATCAACAAAAAGTGACAATCGACTTCAATGAGCCTCAATGGATTTTAATCGACGATATCTGACAAAGTTAGATGCAAATTCACTCAAATATATAAGAAATGTTGAAATTCGACTTCAAATTAGGAAGATTGGCTTTGGGAGTTTTCAATCAACACAAAGTGACAATCGATCTCAATGGGCTTCAATTGATGTTAATCGACGATATCTGACAAAGTTAGATGCGAACTGACTCAAATATATAAGAAATGTTGAAATTCGACTTCAAATTAGGAAGATTGACTTTGAAAATTTTCAATCAACAAAAAGTGACAATCGACCTCAAAAGGCTTCAATGGATGTAAATCGACGATATCTGACAAAGTTAGATGCGAACTGACTCAAATATATAAGAAATGTTGAAATTCAACTTCAAATTAGGAAGATAGACTTTGAAAATTTACAATCAACAAAAAGTGACAATCGACTTCAATGGGCTTCAATGGATGTTAATCGACGATATCTGACAAAGTTAGATGCAAACTCACTCAAATATATAAGAAATGTTGAAATTCGACTTCAAATTAGGAAGATTGACTTTGAAAATTTTCAATCAATTAAAAGTGACAATCGACTTCAATGGGCTTCAATTGATGTTAATCGACGATATCTGACAAAGTTAGATGCAAACTCACTCAAATATTTGAGAAATGTTGAAATTCGACTTCAAATTAGGAAGATTGACTTTGAAAATTTTCAATCAACAAAAAGTGACAATCGACCTCAATGGGCTTCAATGGATGTTAATCGACGATATCTGACAAAGTTAGATGCAAACTTACTCAAATATATAAGAAATGTTGAAATTCGACTTCAAATTAGGAAGATTGACTTTGAAAATTTACAATCAACACAAGTGACACACGACCTCAAAAGGCTTCAATGGATGTGAATCGACGATATCTGACAAAGTTAGATGCGAACTGACTCAAATATATAAGAAATGTTGAAATTCAACTTCAAATTAGGAAGATAGACTTTGAAAATTTACAATCAACAAAAAGTGACAATCGACTTCAATGGGCTTCAATGGATGTTAATCGACGATATCTGACAAAGTTAGATGCAAACTTACTCAAATATATAAGAAATGTTGAAATTCGACTTCAAATTAGGAAGATTGACTTTGAAAATTTACAATCAACACAAGTGACACACGACCTCAAAAGGCTTCAATGGATGTAAATCGACGATATCTGACAAAGTTAGATGCGAACTGACTCAAATATATAAGAAATGTTGAAATTCAACTTCAAATTAGGAAGATAGACTTTGAAAATTTACAATCAACAAAAAGTGACAATCGACTTCAATGGGCTTCAATGGATGTTAATCGATGATATCTGACAAAGTTAGATGCAAACTCACTCAAATATATAAGAAATGTTGAAATTCGACTTCAAATTAGGAAGATTGACTTTGAAAATTTTCAATCAACAAAAAGTGACAATCGACTTCAATGGGCATCAATGGATGTTAATCGACGATATCTGACAAATTTAGATGCAAACTCACTCAAATATATAAGAAATGTTGAAATTCGACTTCAAATTAGGAAGATTGTCTTTGGAAGTTTCCAATCAACACAAAGTGACAATCGATCTCAATGGGCTTCAATGGCTGTTAATCGACGATATCTGACAAAGTTAGATGCAAACTCACTCAAATATATAAGAAATGCTGAAATTCGACTTCAAATTAGGAAGATTGGCTTTGGAAGTTTTCAATCAACACAAAGTGACAATCGATCTCAATGGGCTTCAATTGATGTTAATCGACGATATCTGACAAAGTTAGATGCGAACTGACTCAAATATATAAGAAATGTTGAAATTCGACTTCAAATCAGGAAGATTGACTTTGAAAATTTTCAATCAACTAAAAGTGACAATCGACTTCAATGGGCTTCAATTTATGTTAATCGACGATATCTGACAAAGTTAGATGCAAACTCACTCAAATATTTAAGAAATATTGAAATTCGACTTCAAATTAGGAAGATTGACTTCGAGAATTTTCAATCAACAAAAAGTGACAATCGACATCAATGGGCTTCAATGGATGTTAATCGACGATATCTGACAAAGTTAGATGCAAACTTACTCAAATATATAAGAAATGTTGAAATTCGACTTCAAATTAGGAAGATTGACTTTGAAAATTTACAATCAACACAAGTGACACACGACCTCAAAAGGCTTCAATGGATGTAAATCGACGATATCTGACAAAGTTAGATGCGAACTGACTCAAATATATAAGAAATGTTGAAATTCAACTTCAAATTAGGAAGATAGACTTTGAAAATTTACAATCAACAAAAAGTGACAATCGACTTCAATGGGCTTCAATGGATGTTAATCGACGATATCTGACAAAGTTAGATGCAAACTCACTCAAATATATAAGAAATGTTGAAATTCGACTTCAAATTAGGAAGATAGACTTTGAAAATTTTCAATCAACAAAAAGTGACAATCGACTTCAATGGGCATCAATGGATGTTAATCGACGATATCTGACAAATTTAGATGCAAACTCACTCAAATATATAAGAAATGTTGAAATTCGACTTCAAATTAGGAAGATTGTCTTTGGAAGTTTCCAATCAACACAAAGTGACAATCGATCTCAATGGGCTTCAATGGCTGTTAATCGACGATATCTGACAAAGTTAGATGCAAACTCACTCAAATATATAAGAAATGCTGAAATTCGACTTCAAATTAGGAAGATTGGCTTTGGAAGTTTTCAATCAACACAAAGTGACAATCGATCCCAATGGGCTTCAATTGATGTTAATCGACGATATCTGACAAAGTTAGATGCGAACTGACTCAAATATATAAGAAATGTTGAAATTCGACTTCAAATCAGGAAGATTGACTTTGAAAATTTTCAATCAACTAAAAGTGACAATCGACTTCAATGGGCTTCAATTTATGTTAATCGACGATATCTGACAAAGTTAGATGCAAACTCACTCAAATATTTAAGAAATATTGAAATTCGACTTCAAATTAGGAAGATTGACTTCGAAAATTTTCAATCAACAAAAAGTGACAATCGACATCAATGGGCTTCAATGGATGTTAATCGACGATATCTGACAAAGTTAGATGCAAACTCACTCAAATATATAAGAAATGTTGAAATTCGACTTCAAATTAGGAAGATTGACTTTGAAAATTTTCAATCATCTAAAAGTGACAATCGACTTCAATGGGCTTCAATGGATGTTAATCGACGATATCTGACAAAGTTAGATGCAAACTCACTCAAATATATAAGAAATGTTGAAATTCGACTTCAAATTAGGAAGATTGACTTTGAAAATTTACAATCAACACAAGTGACAATCGACCTCAAAGGGCTTCAATGGATGTAAATCGACGATATCTGACAAAGTTAGATGCGAACTGACTTAAATATATAAGAAATGTTGAAATTCGACTTCAAATTAGGAAGATTGACTTTGAAAATTTACAATCAACACAAGTGACACACGACCTCAAAAGGCTTCAATGGATGTAAATCGACGATATCTGACAAAGTTAGATGCAAACTTACTCAAATATATAAGAAATGTTGAAATTCGACTTCAAATTAGGAAGATTGACTTTGAAAATTTACAATCTTCACAAGTGACACACGACCTCAAAAGGCTTCAATGAATGTAAATCGACGATATCTGACAAAGTTAGATGCGAACTGACTCAAATATATAAGAAATGTTGAAATTCAACTTCAAATTAGGAAGATAGACTTTGAAAATTTACAATCAACAAAAAGTGACAATCGACTTCAATGGGCTTCAATGGATGTTAATCGACGATATCTGACAAATTTAGATGCAAACTCACTCAAATATATAAGAAATGTTGAAATTCGACTTCAAATTAGGAAGATTGTCTTTGAAAATTTACAATCAACACAAGTGACGATCGACCTCAAAGGGCTTCAATGGATGTAAATCGACGATATCTGACAAAGTTAGATGCAAACTCACTCAAATATATATGAAATGCTGAAATTCGACTTCAAATTAGGAAGAGAGACTTTGAAAATTTTCAATCAACAAAAAGTGACAATCGACTTCAATGAGCCTCAATGGATTTTAATCGACGATATCTGACAAAGTTAGATGCAAATTCACTCAAATATATAAGAAATGTTGAAATTCGACTTCAAATTAGGAAGATTGGCTTTGGAAGTTTTCAATCAACACAAAGTGACAATCGATCTCAATGGGCTTCAATTGATGTTAATCGACGATATCTGACAAAGTTAGATGCGAACTGACTCAAATATATAAGAAATGTTGAAATTCGACTTCAAATTAGGAAGATTGACTTTGAAAATTTTCAATCAACAAAAAGTGACAATCGACCTCAAAAGGCTTCAATGGATGTAAATCGACGATATCTGACAAAGTTAGATGCGAACTGACTCAAATATATAAGAAATGTTGAAATTCAACTTCAAATTAGGAAGATAGACTTTGAAAATTTACAATCAACAAAAAGTGACAATCGACTTCAATGGGCTTCAATGGATGTTAATCGACGATATCTGACAAAGTTAGATGCAAACTCACTCAAATATATAAGAAATGTTGAAATTCGACTTCAAATTAGGAAGATTGACTTTGAAAATTTTCAATCAATTAAAAGTGACAATCGACTTCAATGGGCTTCAATTGATGTTAATCGACGATATCTGACAAAGTTAGATGCAAACTCACTCAAATATTTGAGAAATGTTGAAATTCGACTTCAAATTAGGAAGATTGACTTTGAAAATTTTCAATCAACAAAAAGTGACAATCGACCTCAATGGGCTTCAATGGATGTTAATCGACGATATCTGACAAAGTTAGATGCAAACTTACTCAAATATATAAGAAATGTTGAAATTCGACTTCAAATTAGGAAGATTGACTTTGAAAATTTACAATCAACACAAGTGACACACGACCTCAAAAGGCTTCAATGGATGTGAATCGACGATATCTGACAAAGTTAGATGCGAACTGACTCAAATATATAAGAAATGTTGAAATTCAACTTCAAATTAGGAAGATAGACTTTGAAAATTTACAATCAACAAAAAGTGACAATCGACTTCAATGGGCTTCAATGGATGTTAATCGACGATATCTGACAAAGTTAGATGCAAACTTACTCAAATATATAAGAAATGTTGAAATTCGACTTCAAATTAGGAAGATTGACTTTGAAAATTTACAATCAACACAAGTGACACACGACCTCAAAAGGCTTCAATGGATGTAAATCGACGATATCTGACAAAGTTAGATGCGAACTGACTCAAATATATAAGAAATGTTGAAATTCAACTTCAAATTAGGAAGATAGACTTTGAAAATTTACAATCAACAAAAAGTGACAATCGACTTCAATGGGCTTCAATGGATGTTAATCGACGATATCTGACAAAGTTAGATGCAAACTCACTCAAATATATAAGAAATGTTGAAATTCGACTTCAAATTAGGAAGATTGACTTTGAAAATTTTCAATCAACAAAAAGTGACAATCGACTTCAATGGGCATCAATGGATGTTAATCGACGATATCTGACAAATTTAGATGCAAACTCACTCAAATATATAAGAAATGTTGAAATTCGACTTCAAATTAGGAAGATTGTCTTTGGAAGTTTCCAATCAACACAAAGTGACAATCGATCTCAATGGGCTTCAATGGCTGTTAATCGACGATATCTGACAAAGTTAGATGCAAACTCACTCAAATATATAAGAAATGCTGAAATTCGACTTCAAATTAGGAAGATTGGCTTTGGAAGTTTTCAATCAACACAAAGTGACAATCGATCTCAATGGGCTTCAATTGATGTTAATCGACGATATCTGACAAAGTTAGATGCGAACTGACTCAAATATATAAGAAATGTTGAAATTCGACTTCAAATCAGGAAGATTGACTTTGAAAATTTTCAATCAACTAAAAGTGACAATCGACTTCAATGGGCTTCAATTTATGTTAATCGACGATATCTGACAAAGTTAGATGCAAACTCACTCAAATATTTAAGAAATATTGAAATTCGACTTCAAATTAGGAAGATTGACTATGAAAATTTCCAATCAACAAAAAGTGACAATCGACCTCAATGGGCTTCAATGGATGTTAATCGACGATATCTGACAAAGTTAGATGCAAACTTACTCAAATATATAAGAAATGTTGAAATTCGACTTCAAATTAGGAAGATTGACTTTGAAAATTTACAATCAACACAAGTGACACACGACCTCAAAAGGCTTCAATGGATGTAAATCGACGATATCTGACAAAGTTAGATGCGAACTGACTCAAATATATAAGAAATGTTGAAATTCAACTTCAAATTAGGAAGATAGACTTTGAAAATTTACAATCAACAAAAAGTGACAATCGACTTCAATGGGCTTCAATGGATGTTAATCGACGATATCTGACAAAGTTAGATGCAAACTTACTCAAATATATAAGAAATGTTGAAATTCGACTTCAAATTAGGAAGATTGACTTTGAAAATTTACAATCAACACAAGTGACACACGACCTCAAAAGGCTTCAATGGATGTAAATCGACGATATCTGACAAAGTTAGATGCGAACTGACTCAAATATATAAGAAATGTTGAAATTCAACTTCAAATTAGGAAGATAGACTTTGAAAATTTACAATCAACAAAAAGTGACAATCGACTTCAATGGGCTTCAATGGATGTTAATCGACGATATCTGACAAAGTTAGATGCAAACTCACTCAAATATATAAGAAATGTTGAAATTCGACTTCAAATTAGGAAGATTGACTTTGAAAATTTTCAATCAACAAAAAGTGACAATCGACTTCAATGGGCATCAATGGATGTTAATCGACGATATCTGACAAATTTAGATGCAAACTCACTCAAATATATAAGAAATGTTGAAATTCGACTTCAAATTAGGAAGATTGTCTTTGGAAGTTTCCAATCAACACAAAGTGACAATCGATCTCAATGGACTTCAATGGCTGTTAATCGACGATATCTGACAAAGTTAGATGCAGACTCACTCAAATATATAAGAAATGCTGAAATTCGACTTCAAATTAGGAAGATTGGCTTTGGAAGTTTTCAATCAACACAAAGTGACAATCGATCTCAATGGGCTTCAATTGATGTTAATCGACGATATCTGACAAAGTTAGATGCGAACTGACTCAAATATATAAGAAATGTTGAAATTCGACTTCAAATTAGGAAGATTGACTTTGAAAATTTTCAATCAACTAAAAGTGACAATCGACTTCAATGGGCTTCAATTTATGTTAATCGACGATATCTGACAAAGTTAGATGCAAACTCACTCAAATATTTAAGAAATATTGAAATTCGACTTCAAATTAGGAAGATTGACTTCGAAAATTTTCAATCAACAAAAAGTGACAATCGACTTCAATGGGCTTCAATGGATGTTAATCGACGATATCTGACAAAGTTAGATGCAAACTCACTCAAATATATAAGAAATGTTGAAATTCGACTTCAAATTAGGAAGATTGACTTTGAAAATTTTCAATCATCTAAAAGTGACAATCGACTTCAATGGGCTTCAATGGATGTTAATCGACGATATCTGACAAAGTTAGATGCAAACTCACTCAAATATATAAGAAATGTTGAATTTCGACTTCAAATTAGGAAGATTGACTTTGAAAATTTACAATCAACACAAGTGACAATCGACCTCAAAGGGCTTCAATGGATGTAAATCGACGATATCTGACAAAGTTAGATGCGAACTGACTTAAATATATAAGGAATGTTGAAATTCGACTTCAAATTAGGACGATTGACTTTGAAAATTTTCAATCAACTAAAAGTGACAATCGACTTCAATGGGCTTCAATTGATGTTAATCGACGATATCTGACAAAGTTAGATGCAAACTTACTCAAATATATAAGAAATGTTGAAATTCGACTTCAAATTAGGAAGATTGACTTTGAAAATTTTCAATCAACTAAAAGTGACAATCGACTTCAATGGGCTTCAATTTATGTTAATCGACGATATCTGACAAAGTTAGATGCAAACTCACTCAAATATTTAAGAAATATTGAAATTCGACTTCAAATTAGGAAGATTGACTTCGAAAATTTTCAATCAACAAAAAGTGACAATCGACTTCAATGGGCTTCAATGGATGTTAATCGACGATATCTGACAAAGTTAGATGCAAACTCACTCAAATATATAAGAAATGTTGAAATTCGACTTCAAATTAGGAAGATTGACTTTGAAAATTTTCAATCATCTAAAAGTGACAATCGACTTCAATGGGCTTCAATGGATGTTAATCGACGATATCTGACAAAGTTAGATGCAAACTCACTCAAATATATAAGAAATGTTGAATTTCGACTTCAAATTAGGAAGATTGACTTTGAAAATTTTCAATCAACACAAAGTGACAATCGACCTCAATGGGCTTCAATGGATGTTAATCGACGATATCTGACAAAGTTAGATGCAAACTCACTCAAATATATAAGAAATGTTGAAATTCGACTTCAAATTAGGAAGATTGACTTTGAAAATTTTCAATCAACTAAAAGTGACAATCGACTTCAATGGGCTTCAATTGATGTTAATCGACGATATCTGACAAAGTTAGATGCAAACTTACTCAAATATATAAGAAATGTTGAAATTCGACTTCAAATTAGGAAGATTGACTTTGAAAATTTTCAATCAACTAAAAGTGACAATCGACTTCAATGGGCTTCAATTGATGTTAATCGACGATATCTGACAAAGTTAGATGCAAACTCACTCAAATATATAAGAAATGTTGAAATTCGACTTCAAATTAGGAAGATTGACTTTGAAAATTTTCAATCAACAAAAAGTGACAATCGACTTCAATGGGCTTCAATGGATGTTAATCGACGATATCTGACAAAGTTAGATGCAAACTTACTCAAATATATAAGAAATGTTGAAATTCGACTTCAAATTAGGAAGATTGACTTTGAAAATTTACAATCAACACAAGTGACACACGACCTCAAAAGGCTTCAATGGATGTAAATCGACGATATCTGACAAAGTTAGATGCGAACTGACTCAAATATATAAGAAATGTTGAAATTCGACTTCAAATTAGGAAGATTGACTTTGAAAATTTTCAATCAACAAAAAGTGACAATCGACTTCAATGGGCATCAATGGATGTTAATCGACGATATCTGACAAATTTAGATGCAAACTCACTCAAATATAAAAGAAATGTTGAAATTCGACTTCAAATTAGGAAGATTGGCTTTGGAAGTTTTCAATCAACACAAAGTGACAATCGATCTCAATGGGCTTCAATTGATGTTAATCGACGATATCTGACAAAGTTAGATGCAAACTCACTCAAATATTTAAGAAATATTGAAATTCGACTTCAAATTAGGAAGATTGACTTCGAAAATTTTCAATCAACAAAAAGTGACAATCGACTTCAATGGGCTTCAATGGATGTTAATCGACGATATCTGACAAAGTTAGATGCAAACTCACTTTAATATATAAGAAATGTTGAAATTCGACTTCAAATTAGGAAGATTGACTTTGAAAATTTTCAATCATCTAAAAGTGACAATCGACTTCAATGGGCTTCAATGGATGTTAATCGACGATATCTGACAAAGTTAGATGCAAACTCACTCAAATATATAAGAAATGTTGAAATTCGACTTCAAATTAGGAAGATTGACTTTGAAAATTTACAATCAACACAAGTGACAATCGACCTCAAAGGGCTTCAATGGATGTAAATCGACGATATCTGACAAAGTTAGATGCGAACTGACTTAAATATATAAGGAATGTTGAAATTCGACTTCAAATTAGGACGATTGACTTTGAAAAGTTACAATCAACACAAGTGACACACGACCTCAAAAGGCTTCAATGGATGTAAATCGACGATATCTGACAAAGTTAGATGCAAACTTACTCAAATATATAAGAAATGTTGAAATTCGACTTCGAATTAGGAAGATTGACTTTGAAAATTTTCAATCAACACAAAGTGACAATCGACCTCAATGGGCTTCAATGGATGTTAATCGACGATATCTGACAAAGTTAGATGCAAACTCACTCAAATATATAAGAAATGTTGAAATTCGACTTCAAATTAGGAAGATTGACTTTGAAAATTTTCAATCAACTAAAAGTGACAATCGACTTCAATGGGCATCAATGGATGTTAATCGACGATATCTGACAAATTTAGATGCAAACTCACTCAAATATAAAAGAAATGTTGAAATTCGACTTCAAATTAGGAAGATTGGCTTTGGAAGTTTTCAATCAACACAAAGTGACAATCGATCTCAATGGGCTTCAATTGATGTTAATCGACGATATCTGACAAAGTTAGATGCGAACTGACTCAAATATATAAGAAATGTTGAAATTCGACTTCAAATTAGGAAGATTGACTTTGAAAATTTTCAATCAACTAAAAGTGACAATCGACTTCAATGGGCTTCAATTTATGTTAATCGACGATATCTGACAAAGTTAGATGCAAACTCACTCAAATATTTAAGAAATATTGAAATTCGACTTCAAATTAGGAAGATTGACTTCGAAAATTTTCAATCAACAAAAAGTGACAATCGACTTCAATGGGCTTCAATGGATGTTAATCGACGATATCTGACAAAGTTAGATGCAAACTCACTCAAATATATAAGAAATGTTGAAATTCGACTTCAAATTAGGAAGATTGACTTTGAAAATTTTCAATCATCTAAAAGTGACAATCGACTTCAATGGGCTTCAATGGATGTTAATCGACGATATCTGACAAAGTTAGATGCAAACTCACTCAAATATATAAGAAATGTTGAAATTCGACTTCAAATTAGGAAGATTGACTTTGAAAATTTACAATCAACACAAGTGACAATCGACCTCAAAGGGCTTCAATGGATGTAAATCGACGATATCTGACAAAGTTAGATGCGAACTGACTTAAATATATAAGGAATGTTGAAATTCGACTTCAAATTAGGACGATTGACTTTGAAAATTTACAATCAACACAAGTGACACACGACCTCAAAAGGCTTCAATGGATGTAAATCGACGATATCTGACAAAGTTAGATGCAAACTTACTCAAATATATAAGAAATGTTGAAATTCGACTTCGAATTAGGAAGATTGACTTTGAAAATTTTCAATCAACACAAAGTGACAATCGACCTCAATGGGCTTCAATGGATGTTAATCGACGATATCTGACAAAGTTAGATGCAAACTCACTCAAATATATAAGAAATGTTGAAATTCGACTTCAAATTAGGAAGATTGACTTTGAAAATTTTCAATCAACTAAAAGTGACAATCGACTTCAATGGGCTTCAATTGATGTTAATCGACGATATCTGACAAAGTTAGATGCAAACTTACTCAAATATATAAGAAATGTTGAAATTCGACTTCAAATTAGGAAGATTGACTTTGAAAATTTTCAATCAACTAAAAGTGACAATCGACTTCAATGGGCTTCAATTGATGTTAATCGACGATATCTGACAAAGTTAGATGCAAACTCACTCAAATATATAAGAAATGTTGAAATTCGACTTCAAATTAGGAAGATTGACTTTGAAAATTTTCAATCAACAAAAAGTGACAATCGACTTCAATGGGCTTCAATGGATGTTAATCGACGATATCTGACAAAGTTAGATGCAAACTTACTCAAATATATAAGAAATGTTGAAATTCGACTTCAAATTAGGAAGATTGACTTTGAAAATTTACAATCAACACAAGTGACACACGACCTCAAAAGGCTTCAATGGATGTAAATCGACGATATCTGACAAAGTTAGATGCGAACTGACTCAAATATATAAGAAATGTTGAAATTCGACTTCAAATTAGGAAGATTGACTTTGAAAATTTTCAATCAACAAAAAGTGACAATCGACTTCAATGGGCATCAATGGATGTTAATCGACGATATCTGACAAATTTAGATGCAAACTCACTCAAATATATAAGAAATGTTGAAATTCGACTTCAAATTAGGAAGATTGTCTTTGGAAGTTTCCAATCAACACAAAGTGACAATCGATCTCAATGGGCTTCAATGGCTGTTAATCGACGATATCTGACAAAGTTAGATGCAAACTCACTCAAATATATAAGAAATGCTGAAATTCGACTTCAAATTAGGAAGATTGGCTTTGGAAGTTTTCAATCAACACAAAGTGACAATCGATCTCAATGGGCTTCAATTGATGTTAATCGACGATATCTGACAAAGTTAGATGCGAACTGACTCAAATATATAAGAAATGTTGAAATTCGACTTCAAATCAGAAAGATTGACTTTGAAAATTTTCAATCAACTAAAAGTGACAATCGACTTCAATGGGCTTCAATTTATGTTAATGGACGATATCTGACAAAGTTAGATGCAAACTCACTCAAATATTTAAGAAATATTGAAATTCGACTTCAAATTAGGAAGATTGACTTCGAAAATTTTCAATCAACAAAAAGTGACAATCGACATCAATGGGCTTCAATGGATGTTAATCGACGATATCTGACAAAGTTAGATGCAAACTTACTCAAATATATAAGAAATGTTGAAATTCGACTTCAAATTAGGAAGATTGACTTTGAAAATTTACAATCAACACAAGTGACACACGACCTCAAAAGGCTTCAATGGATGTAAATCGACGATATCTGACAAAGTTAGATGCGAACTGACTCAAATATATAAGAAATGTTGAAATTCAACTTCAAATTAGGAAGATAGACTTTGAAAATTTACAATCAACAAAAAGTGACAATCGACTTCAATGGGCTTCAATGGATGTTAATCGACGATATCTGACAAAGTTAGATGCAAACTCACTCAAATATATAAGAAATGTTGAAATTCGACTTCAAATTAGGAAGATTGACTTTGAAAATTTTCAATCAACAAAAAGTGACAATCGACTTCAATGGGCATCAATGGATGTTAATCGACGATATCTGACAAATTTAGATGCAAACTCACTCAAATATATAAGAAATGTTGAAATTCGACTTCAAATTAGGAAGATTGTCTTTGGAAGTTTCCAATCAACACAAAGTGACAATCGATCTCAATGGGCTTCAATGGCTGTTAATCGACGATATCTGACAAAGTTAGATGCAGACTCACTCAAATATATAAGAAATGCTGAAATTCGACTTCAAATTAGGAAGATTGGCTTTGGAAGTTTTCAATCAACACAAAGTGACAATCGATCTCAATGGGCTTCAATTGATGTTAATCGACGATATCTGACAAAGTTAGATGCGAACTGACTCAAATATATAAGAAATGTTGAAATTCGACTTCAAATCAGGAAGATTGACTTTGAAAATTTTCAATCAACTAAAAGTGACAATCGACTTCAATGGGCTTCAATTTATGTTAATCGACGATATCTGACAAAGTTAGATGCAAACTCACTCAAATATTTAAGAAATATTGAAATTCGACTTCAAATTAGGAAGATTGACTTCGAAAATTTTCAATCAACAAAAAGTGACAATCGACTTCAATGGGCTTCAATGGATGTTAATCGACGATATCTGACAAAGATAGATGCAAACTCACTCAAATATATAAGAAATGTTGAAATTCGACTTCAAATTAGGAAGATTGACTTTGAAAATTTACAATCAACACAAGTGACAATCGACCTCAAAGGGCTTCAATGGATGTAAATCGACGATATCTGACAAAGTTAGATGCGAACTGACTTAAATATATAAGGAATGTTGAAATTCGACTTCAAATTAGGACGATTGACTTTGAAAATTTACAATCAACACAAGTGACACACGACCTCAAAAGGCTTCAATGGATGTAAATCGACGATATCTGACAAAGTTAGATGCAAACTTACTCAAATATATAAGAAATGTTGAAATTCGACTTCAAATTAGGAAGATTGACTTTGAAAATTTTCAATCAACACAAAGTGACAATCGACCTCAATGGGCTTCAATGGATGTTAATCGACGATATCTGACAAAGTTAGATGCAAACTCACTCAAATATATAAGAAATGTTGAAATTCGACTTCAAATTAGGAAGATTGACTTTGAAAATTTTCAATCAACTAAAAGTGACAATCGACTTCAATGGGCTTCAATTGATGTTAATCGACGATATCTGACAAAGTTAGATGCAAACTTACTCAAATATATAAGAAATGTTGAAATTCGACTTCAAATTAGGAAGATTGACTTTGAAAATTTTCAATCAACTAAAAGTGACAATCGACTTCAATGGGCTTCAATTGATGTTAATCGACGATATCTGACAAAGTTAGATGCAAACTCACTCAAATATATAAGAAATGTTGAAATTCGACTTCAAATTAGGAAGATTGACTTAGAAAATTTTCAATCAACACAAAGTGACAATCGACCTCAATGGGCTTCAATGGATGTTAATCGACGATATCTGACAAAGTTAGATGCAAACTCACTCAAATATATAAGAAATGTTGAAATTCGACTTCAAATTAGGAAGATTGACTTTGAAAATTTTCAATCAACTAAAAGTGACAATCGACTTCAATGCGCTTCAATTGATGTTAATCGACGATATCTGACAAAGTTAGATGCAAACTCACTCAAATATATAAGAAATGTTGAAATTCGACTTCAAATTAGGAAGATTGACTTTGAAAATTTTCAATCATCTAAAAGTGACAATCGACTTCAATGGGCTTCAATGGATGTTAATCGACGATATCTGACAAAGTTAGATGCAAACTTACTCAAATATATAAGAAATGTTGAAATTCGACTTCAAATTAGGAAGATTGACTTTGAAAATTTACAATCAACACAAGTGACAATCGACCTCAAAGGGCTTCAATGGATGTAAATCGACGATATCTGACAAAGTTAGATGCAAACTTACTCAAATATATAAGAAATGTTGAAATTCGACTTCAAATTAGGAAGATTCACTTTGAAAATTTTCAATCATCTAAAAGTGACAATCGACTTCAATGGGCTTCAATGGATGTTAATCGACGATATCTGACAAAGTTAGATGCAAACTCACTCAAATATATAAGAAATGCTGAAATTCGACTTCAAATTAGGAAGAGAGACTTTGAAAATTTTCAATCAACAAAAAGTGACAATCGACTTCAATGAGCCTCAATGGATTTTAATCGACGATATCTGACAAATTTAGATGCAAACTCACTCAAATATATAAGAAATGTTGAAATTCGACTTCAAATTAGGAAGATTGTCTTTGGAAGTTTCCAATCAACACAAAGTGACAATCGATCTCAATGGGCTTCAATGGCTGTTAATCGACGATATCTGACAAAGTTAGATGCAGACTCACTCAAATATATAAGAAATGCTGAAATTCGACTTCAAATTAGGAAGATTGGCTTTGGAAGTTTTCAATCAACACAAAGTGACAATCGATCTCAATGGGCTTCAATTGATGTTAATCGACGATATCTGACAAAGTTAGATGCGAACTGACTCAAATATATAAGAAATGTTGAAATTCGACTTCAAATCAGGAAGATTGACTTTGAAAATTTTCAATCAACTAAAAGTGACAATCGACTTCAATGGGCTTCAATTTATGTTAATCGACGATATCTGACAAAGTTAGATGCAAACTCACTCAAATATTTAAGAAATATTGAAATTCGACTTCAAATTAGGAAGATTGACTTAGAAAATTTTCAATCAACACAAAGTGACAATCGACCTCAATGGGCTTCAATGGATGTTAATCGACGATATCTGAAAAAGTTAGATGCAAACTCACTCAAATATATAAGAAATGTTGAAATTCGACTTCAAATTAGGAAGATTGACTTTGAAAATTTTCAATCAACTAAAAGTGACAATCGACTTCAATGGGCTTCAATTGATGTTAATCGACGATATCTGACAAAGTTAGATGCAAACTCACTCAAATATATAAGAAATGTTGAAATTCGACTTCAAATTAGGAAGATTGACTTTGAAAATTTTCAATCATCTAAAAGTGACAATCGACTTCAATGGGCTTCAATGGATGTTAATCGACGATATCTGACAAAGTTAGATGCAAACTTACTCAAATATATAAGAAATGTTGAAATTCGACTTCAAATTAGGAAGATTGACTTTGAAAATTTACAATCAACACAAGTGACAATCGACCTCAAAGGGCTTCAATGGATGTAAATCGACGATATCTGACAAAGTTAGATGCAAACTCACTCAAATATATAAGAAATGTTGAAATTCGACTTCAAATTAGGAAGATTGACTTTGAAAATTTTCAATCATCTAAAAGTGACAATCGACTTCAATGGGCTTCAATGGATGTTAATCGACGATATCTGACAAAGTTAGATGCAAACTCACTCAAATATATAAGAAATGCTGAAATTCGACTTCAAATTAGGAAGAGAGACTTTGAAAATTTTCAATCAACAAAAAGTGACAATCGACTTCAATGAGCCTCAATGGATTTTAATCGACGATATCTGACAAAGTTAGATGCAAATTCACTCAAATATATAAGAAATGTTGAAATTCGACTTCAAATTAGGAAGATTGACTTTGAAAATTTTCAATCAACAAAAAGTGACAATCGACTTCAATGGGCATCAATGGATGTTAATCGACGATATCTGACAAATTTAGATGCAAACTCACTCAAATATATAAGAAATGTTGAAATTCGACTTCAAATTAGGAAGATTGTCTTTGGAAGTTTCCAATCAACACAAAGTGACAATCGATCTCAATGGGCTTCAATGGATGTTAATCGACGATATCTGACAAAGTTAGATGCAAACTCACTCAAATATATAAGAAATGCTGAAATTCGACTTCAAATTAGGAAGATTGGCTTTGGAAGTTTTCAATCAACACAAAGTGACAATCGATCTCAATGGGCTTCAATTGATGTTAATCGACGATATCTGACAAAGTTAGATGCGAACTGACTCAAATATATAAGAAATGTTGAAATTCGACTTCAAATCAGGAAGATTGACTTTGAAAATTTTCAATCAACTAAAAGTGACAATCGACTTCAATGGGCTTCAATTTATGTTAATCGACGATATCTGACAAAGTTAGATGCAAACTCACTCAAATATTTAAGAAATATTGAAATTCGACTTCAAATTAGGAAGATTGACTTCGAAAATTTTCAATCAACAAAAAGTGACAATCGACATCAATGGGCTTCAATGGATGTTAATCGACGATATCTGACAAAGTTAGATGCAAACTCACTCAAATATATAAGAAATTTTGAAATTCGACTTCAAATTAGGAAGATTGACTTTGAAAATTTTCAATCATCTAAAAGTGACAATCGACTTCAATGGGCTTCAATGGATGTTAATCGACGATATCTGACAAAGTTAGATGCAAACTCACTCAAATATATAAGAAATGTTGAAATTCGACTTCAAATTAGGAAGATTGACTTTGAAAATTTACAATCAACACAAGTGACAATCGACCTCAAAGGGCTTCAATGGATGTAAATCGACGATATCTGACAAAGTTAGATGCAAACTCACTCAAATATATAAGAAATGTTGAAATTCGACTTCAAATTAGGAAGATTGACTTTGAAAATTTTCAATCATCTAAAAGTGACAATCGACTTCAATGGGCTTCAATGGATGTTAATCGACGATATCTGACAAAGTTAGATGCAAACTCACTCAAATATATAAGAAATGCTGAAATTCGACTTCAAATTAGGAAGATTGACTTTGAAAATTTACAATCAACACAAGTGACAATCGACCTCAAA
The DNA here is from genome assembly GCF_026250575.1 of Diorhabda carinulata. Classification (NCBI taxonomy): domain Eukaryota; kingdom Metazoa; phylum Arthropoda; class Insecta; order Coleoptera; family Chrysomelidae; genus Diorhabda; species Diorhabda carinulata. Next base: position 18,694,039 of record NC_079461.1, read on the forward strand.
GGGCTTCAATGGATGTAAATCGACGATATCTGACAAAGTTAGATGCGAACTGACTTAAATATATAAGAAATGTTGAAATTCGACTTCAAATTAGGAAGATTGACTTTGAAAATTTTCAATCATCTAAAAGTGACAATCGACTTCGATGGGCTTCAATGGATGTTAATCGACGATATCTGACAAAGTTAGATGCAAACTTACTCAAATATATAAGAAATGTTGAAATTCGACTTCAAATTAGGAAGATTGACTTTGAAAATTTACAATCAACACAAGTGACAATCGACCTCAAAGGGCTTCAATGGATGTAAATCGACGATATCTGACAAAGTTAGACGCAAACTCACTCAAATATATAAGAAATGTTGAAATTCGACTTCAAATTAGGAAGATTGACTTTGAAAATTTTCAATCACCTAAAAGTGACAATCGACTTCAATGGGCTTCAATGGATGTTAATCGACGATATCTGACAAAGTTAGATGCAAACTCACTCAAATATATAAGAAATGCTGAAATTCGACTTCAAATTAGGAAGAGAGACTTTGAAAATTTTCAATCAACAAAAAGTGACAATCGACTTCAATGAGCCTCAATGGATTTTAATCGACGATATCTGACAAAGTTAGATGCAAATTCACTCAAATATATAAGAAATGTTGAAATTCGACTTCAAATTAGGAAGATTGGCTTTGGAAGTTTTCAATCAACACAAAGTGACAATCGATCTCAATGGGCTTCAATTGATGTTAATCGACGAAATCTGACAAAGTTAGATGCGAACTGACTCAAATATATAAGAAATGTTGAAATTCGACTTCAAATCAGGAAGATTGACTTTGAAAATTTTCAATCAACTAAAAGTGACAATCGACTTCAATGGGCTTCAATTGATGTTAATCGACGATATCTGACAAAGTTAGATGCAAACTCACTCAAATATTTAAGAAATGTTGAAATTCGACTTCAAATTAGGAAGATTGACTTTGAAAATTTTTAATCAACAAAAAGTGACAATCGACATCAATAGGCTTCAATGGATGTTAATCGACGATATCTGACAAAGTTAGATGCAAACTCACTCAAATATATAAGAAACGTTGAAATTCGACTTCAAATTAGGAAGATTGACTTTGAAAATTTACAATCAACACAAGTGACAATCGACCTCAAAGGGCTTCAATGGATGTTAATCGACGATATCTGACAAAGTTAGATGCAAACTTACTCAAATATATAAGAAATGTTGAAATTCGACTTCAAATTAGGAAGATTGACTTTGAAAATTTACAATCAACACAAGTGACACACGACCTCAAAAGGCTTCAATGGATGTAAATCGACGATATCTGACAAAGTTAGATGCAAACTTACTCAAATATATAAGAAATGTTGAAATTCGACTTCAAATTAGGAAGATTGACTTTGAAAATTTTCAATCAACACAAAGTGACAATCGACCTCAATGGGCTTCAATGGATGTTAATCGACGATATCTGACAAAGTTAGATGCAAACTCACTCAAATATATAAGAAATGTTGAAATTCGTCTTCAAATTAGGAAGATTGACTTTGAAAATTTTCAATCAACTAAAAGTGACAAACGACTTCAATGGGCTTCAATTGATGTTAATAGACGATATCTGACAAAGTTAGATGCAAACTAAATATACAAATATACAAAAACAAATATATAAGAAATGCTGAAATTCGACTTCAAATTAGGAAGATTGACTTTGAAAATTTACAATCAACACAAGTGACAATCGACCTCAAAGGGCTTCAATGGATGTAAATCGACGATATCTGACAAAGTTAGATGCGAACTGACTTAAATATATAAGAAATGTTGAAATTCGACTTCAAATTAGGAAGATTGACTTTGAAAATTTACAATCAACACAAGTGACACACGACCTCAAAAGGCTTCAATGGATGTAAATCGACGATATCTGACAAAGTTAGATGCAAACTTACTCAAATATATAAGAAATGTTGAAATTCGACTTCAAATTAGGAAGATTGACTTTGAAAATTTTCAATCAACACAAAGTGACAATCGACCTCAAAGGGCTTCAATGGATGTAAATCGACGATATCTGACAAAGTTAGATGCGAACTGACTTAAATATATAAGGAATGTTGAAATTCGACTTCAAATTAGGACGATTGACTTTGAAAATTTACAATCAACACAAGTGACACACGACCTCAAAAGGCTTCAATGGATGTAAATCGACGATATCTGACAAAGTTAGATGCAAACTTACTCAAATATATAAGAAATGTTGAAATTCGACTTCAAATTAGGACGATTGACTTTGAAAATTTACAATCAACACAAGTGACACACGACCTCAAAAGGCTTCAATGGATGTAAATCGACGATATCTGACAAAGTTAGATGCGAACTGACTTAAATATATAAGGAATGTTGAAATTCGACTTCAAATTAGGACGATTGACTTTGAAAATTTACAATCAACACAAGTGACACACGACCTCAAAAGGCTTCAATGGATGTAAATCGACGATATCTGACAAAGTTAGATGCGAACTGACTTAAATATATAAGGAATGTTGAAATTCGACTTCAAATTAGGACGATTGACTTTGAAAATTTTCAATCAACACAAAGTGACAATCGACCTCAATGGGCTTCAATGGATGTTAATCGACGATATCTGACAAAGTTAGATGCAAACTCACTCAAATATATAAGAAATGTTGAAATTCGACTTCAAATTAGGAAGATTGACTTTGAAAATTTTCAATCAACTAAAAGTGACAATCGACTTCAATGGGCTTCAATTGATGTTAATCGACGATATCTGACAAAGTTAGATGCAAACTTACTCAAATATATAAGAAATGTTGAAATTCGACTTCAAATTAGGAAGATTGACTTTGAAAATTTTCAATCAACTAAAAGTGACAATCGACTTCAATGGGCTTCAATTGATGTTAATCGACGATATCTGACAAAGTTAGATGCAAACTCACTCAAATATATAAGAAATGTTGAAATTCGACTTCAAATTAGGAAGATTGACTTAGAAAATTTTCAATCAACACAAAGTGACAATCGACCTCAATGGGCTTCAATGGATGTTAATCGACGATATCTGACAAAGTTAGATGCAAACTCACTCAAATATATAAGAAATGTTGAAATTCGACTTCAAATTAGGAAGATTGACTTTGAAAATTTTCAATCAACTAAAAGTGACAATCGACTTCAATGGGCTTCAATTGATGTTAATCGACGATATCTGACAAAGTTAGATGCAAACTCACTCAAATATATAAGAAATGTTGAAATTCGACTTCAAATTAGGAAGATTGACTTTGAAAATTTTCAATCATCTAAAAGTGACAATCGACTTCAATGGGCTTCAATGGATGTTAATCGACGATATCTGACAAAGTTAGATGCAAACTTACTCAAATATATAAGAAATGTTGAAATTCGACTTCAAATTAGGAAGATTGACTTTGAAAATTTACAATCAACACAAGTGACAATCGACCTCAAAGGGCTTCAATGGATGTAAATCGACGATATCTGACAAAGTTAGATGCAAACTCACTCAAATATATAAGAAATGTTGAAATTCGACTTCAAATTAGGAAGATTGACTTTGAAAATTTTCAATCAACTAAAAGTGACAATCGACTTCAATGGGCTTCAATTGATGTTAATCGACGATATCTGACAAAGTTAGATGCAAACTCACTCAAATATTTAAGAAATGTTGAAATTCGACTTCAAATTAGGAAGATTGACTTTGAAAATTTTTAATCAACAAAAAGTGACAATCGACATCAATAGGCTTCAATGGATGTTAATCGACGATATCTGACAAAGTTAGATGCAAACTCACTCAAATATATAAGAAACGTTGAAATTCGACTTCAAATTAGGAAGATTGACTTTGAAAATTTACAATCAACACAAGTGACAATCGACCTCAAAGGGCTTCAATGGATGTTAATCGACGATATCTGACAAAGTTAGATGCAAACTTACTCAAATATATAAGAAATGTTGAAATTCGACTTCAAATTAGGAAGATTGACTTTGAAAATTTACAATCAACACAAGTGACACACGACCTCAAAAGGCTTCAATGGATGTAAATCGACGATATCTGACAAAGTTAGATGCAAACTTACTCAAATATATAAGAAATGTTGAAATTCGACTTCAAATTAGGAAGATTGACTTTGAAAATTTTCAATCAACACAAAGTGACAATCGACCTCAATGGGCTTCAATGGATGTTAATCGACGATATCTGACAAAGTTAGATGCAAACTCACTCAAATATATAAGAAATGTTGAAATTCGTCTTCAAATTAGGAAGATTGACTTTGAAAATTTTCAATCAACTAAAAGTGACAAACGACTTCAATGGGCTTCAATTGATGTTAATAGACGATATCTGACAAAGTTAGATGCAAACTAAATATACAAATATACAAAAACAAATATATAAGAAATGCTGAAATTCGACTTCAAATTAGGAAGATTGACTTTGAAAATTTACAATCAACACAAGTGACAATCGACCTCAAAGGGCTTCAATGGATGTAAATCGACGATATCTGACAAAGTTAGATGCGAACTGACTTAAATATATAAGAAATGTTGAAATTCGACTTCAAATTAGGAAGATTGACTTTGAAAATTTACAATCAACACAAGTGACACACGACCTCAAAAGGCTTCAATGGATGTAAATCGACGATATCTGACAAAGTTAGATGCAAACTTACTCAAATATATAAGAAATGTTGAAATTCGACTTCAAATTAGGAAGATTGACTTTGAAAATTTTCAATCAACACAAAGTGACAATCGACCTCAAAGGGCTTCAATGGATGTAAATCGACGATATCTGACAAAGTTAGATGCGAACTGACTTAAATATATAAGGAATGTTGAAATTCGACTTCAAATTAGGACGATTGACTTTGAAAATTTACAATCAACACAAGTGACACACGACCTCAAAAGGCTTCAATGGATGTAAATCGACGATATCTGACAAAGTTAGATGCAAACTTACTCAAATATATAAGAAATGTTGAAATTCGACTTCAAATTAGGACGATTGACTTTGAAAATTTACAATCAACACAAGTGACACACGACCTCAAAAGGCTTCAATGGATGTAAATCGACGATATCTGACAAAGTTAGATGCGAACTGACTTAAATATATAAGGAATGTTGAAATTCGACTTCAAATTAGGACGATTGACTTTGAAAATTTACAATCAACACAAGTGACACACGACCTCAAAAGGCTTCAATGGATGTAAATCGACGATATCTGACAAAGTTAGATGCGAACTGACTTAAATATATAAGGAATGTTGAAATTCGACTTCAAATTAGGACGATTGACTTTGAAAATTTTCAATCAACACAAAGTGACAATCGACCTCAATGGGCTTCAATGGATGTTAATCGACGATATCTGACAAAGTTAGATGCAAACTCACTCAAATATATAAGAAATGTTGAAATTCGACTTCAAATTAGGAAGATTGACTTTGAAAATTTTCAATCAACTAAAAGTGACAATCGACTTCAATGGGCTTCAATTGATGTTAATCGACGATATCTGACAAAGTTAGATGCAAACTTACTCAAATATATAAGAAATGTTGAAATTCGACTTCAAATTAGGAAGATTGACTTTGAAAATTTTCAATCAACTAAAAGTGACAATCGACTTCAATGGGCTTCAATTGATGTTAATCGACGATATCTGACAAAGTTAGATGCAAACTCACTCAAATATATAAGAAATGTTGAAATTCGACTTCAAATTAGGAAGATTGACTTAGAAAATTTTCAATCAACACAAAGTGACAATCGACCTCAATGGGCTTCAATGGATGTTAATCGACGATATCTGACAAAGTTAGATGCAAACTCACTCAAATATATAAGAAATGTTGAAATTCGACTTCAAATTAGGAAGATTGACTTTGAAAATTTTCAATCAACTAAAAGTGACAATCGACTTCAATGGGCTTCAATTGATGTTAATCGACGATATCTGACAAAGTTAGATGCAAACTCACTCAAATATATAAGAAATGTTGAAATTCGACTTCAAATTAGGAAGATTGACTTTGAAAATTTTCAATCATCTAAAAGTGACAATCGACTTCAATGGGCTTCAATGGATGTTAATCGACGATATCTGACAAAGTTAGATGCAAACTTACTCAAATATATAAGAAATGTTGAAATTCGACTTCAAATTAGGAAGATTGACTTTGAAAATTTACAATCAACACAAGTGACAATCGACCTCAAAGGGCTTCAATGGATGTAAATCGACGATATCTGACAAAGTTAGATGCAAACTCACTCAAATATATAAGAAATGTTGAAATTCGACTTCAAATTAGGAAGATTGACTTTGAAAATTTTCAATCAACTAAAAGTGACAATCGACTTCAATGGGCTTCAATTGATGTTAATCGACGATATCTGACAAAGTTAGATGCAAACTCACTCAAATATTTAAGAAATGTTGAAATTCGACTTCAAATTAGGAAGATTGACTTTGAAAATTTTTAATCAACAAAAAGTGACAATCGACATCAATAGGCTTCAATGGATGTTAATCGACGATATCTGACAAAGTTAGATGCAAACTCACTCAAATATATAAGAAACGTTGAAATTCGACTTCAAATTAGGAAGATTGACTTTGAAAATTTACAATCAACACAAGTGACAATCGACCTCAAAGGGCTTCAATGGATGTTAATCGACGATATCTGACAAAGTTAGATGCAAACTTACTCAAATATATAAGAAATGTTGAAATTCGACTTCAAATTAGGAAGATTGACTTTGAAAATTTACAATCAACACAAGTGACACACGACCTCAAAAGGCTTCAATGGATGTAAATCGACGATATCTGACAAAGTTAGATGCAAACTTACTCAAATATATAAGAAATGTTGAAATTCGACTTCAAATTAGGAAGATTGACTTTGAAAATTTTCAATCAACACAAAGTGACAATCGACCTCAATGGGCTTCAATGGATGTTAATCGACGATATCTGACAAAGTTAGATGCAAACTCACTCAAATATATAAGAAATGTTGAAATTCGTCTTCAAATTAGGAAGATTGACTTTGAAAATTTTCAATCAACTAAAAGTGACAAACGACTTCAATGGGCTTCAATTGATGTTAATAGACGATATCTGACAAAGTTAGATGCAAACTAAATATACAAATATACAAAAACAAATATATAAGAAATGCTGAAATTCGACTTCAAATTAGGAAGATTGACTTTGAAAATTTACAATCAACACAAGTGACAATCGACCTCAAAGGGCTTCAATGGATGTAAATCGACGATATCTGACAAAGTTAGATGCGAACTGACTTAAATATATAAGAAATGTTGAAATTCGACTTCAAATTAGGAAGATTGACTTTGAAAATTTACAATCAACACAAGTGACACACGACCTCAAAAGGCTTCAATGGATGTAAATCGACGATATCTGACAAAGTTAGATGCAAACTTACTCAAATATATAAGAAATGTTGAAATTCGACTTCAAATTAGGAAGATTGACTTTGAAAATTTTCAATCAACACAAAGTGACAATCGACCTCAAAGGGCTTCAATGGATGTAAATCGACGATATCTGACAAAGTTAGATGCGAACTGACTTAAATATATAAGGAATGTTGAAATTCGACTTCAAATTAGGACGATTGACTTTGAAAATTTACAATCAACACAAGTGACACACGACCTCAAAAGGCTTCAATGGATGTAAATCGACGATATCTGACAAAGTTAGATGCAAACTTACTCAAATATATAAGAAATGTTGAAATTCGACTTCAAATTAGGACGATTGACTTTGAAAATTTACAATCAACACAAGTGACACACGACCTCAAAAGGCTTCAATGGATGTAAATCGACGATATCTGACAAAGTTAGATGCGAACTGACTTAAATATATAAGGAATGTTGAAATTCGACTTCAAATTAGGACGATTGACTTTGAAAATTTACAATCAACACAAGTGACACACGACCTCAAAAGGCTTCAATGGATGTAAATCGACGATATCTGACAAAGTTAGATGCGAACTGACTTAAATATATAAGGAATGTTGAAATTCGACTTCAAATTAGGACGATTGACTTTGAAAATTTTCAATCAACACAAAGTGACAATCGACCTCAATGGGCTTCAATGGATGTTAATCGACGATATCTGACAAAGTTAGATGCAAACTCACTCAAATATATAAGAAATGTTGAAATTCGACTTCAAATTAGGAAGATTGACTTTGAAAATTTTCAATCAACTAAAAGTGACAATCGACTTCAATGGGCTTCAATTGATGTTAATCGACGATATCTGACAAAGTTAGATGCAAACTTACTCAAATATATAAGAAATGTTGAAATTCGACTTCAAATTAGGAAGATTGACTTTGAAAATTTTCAATCAACTAAAAGTGACAATCGACTTCAATGGGCTTCAATTGATGTTAATCGACGATATCTGACAAAGTTAGATGCAAACTCACTCAAATATATAAGAAATGTTGAAATTCGACTTCAAATTAGGAAGATTGACTTAGAAAATTTTCAATCAACACAAAGTGACAATCGACCTCAATGGGCTTCAATGGATGTTAATCGACGATATCTGACAAAGTTAGATGCAAACTCACTCAAATATATAAGAAATGTTGAAATTCGACTTCAAATTAGGAAGATTGACTTTGAAAATTTTCAATCAACTAAAAGTGACAATCGACTTCAATGGGCTTCAATTGATGTTAATCGACGATATCTGACAAAGTTAGATGCAAACTCACTCAAATATATAAGAAATGTTGAAATTCGACTTCAAATTAGGAAGATTGACTTTGAAAATTTTCAATCATCTAAAAGTGACAATCGACTTCAATGGGCTTCAATGGATGTTAATCGACGATATCTGACAAAGTTAGATGCAAACTTACTCAAATATATAAGAAATGTTGAAATTCGACTTCAAATTAGGAAGATTGACTTTGAAAATTTACAATCAACACAAGTGACAATCGACCTCAAAGGGCTTCAATGGATGTAAATCGACGATATCTGACAAAGTTAGATGCAAACTCACTCAAATATATAAGAAATGTTGAAATTCGACTTCAAATTAGGAAGATTGACTTTGAAAATTTTCAATCATCTAAAAGTGACAATCGACTTCAATGGGCTTCAATGGATGTTAATCGACGATATCTGACAAAGTTAGATGCAAACTCACTCAAATATATAAGAAATGCTGAAATTCGACTTCAAATTAGGAAGAGAGACTTTGAAAATTTTCAATCAACAAAAAGTGACAATCGACTTCAATGAGCCTCAATGGATTTTAATCGACGATATCTGACAAAGTTAGATGCAAATTCACTCAAATATATAAGAAATGTTGAAATTCGACTTCAAATTAGGAAGATTGACTTTGAAAATTTTCAATCAACAAAAAGTGACAATCGACTTCAATGGGCATCAATGGATGTTAATCGACGATATCTGACAAATTTAGATGCAAACTCACTCAAATATATAAGAAATGTTGAAATTCGACTTCAAATTAGGAAGATTGTCTTTGGAAGTTTCCAATCAACACAAAGTGACAATCGATCTCAATGGGCTTCAATGGATGTTAATCGACGATATCTGACAAAGTTAGATGCAAACTCACTCAAATATATAAGAAATGCTGAAATTCGACTTCAAATTAGGAAGATTGGCTTTGGAAGTTTTCAATCAACACAAAGTGACAATCGATCTCAATGGGCTTCAATTGATGTTAATCGACGATATCTGACAAAGTTAGATGCGAACTGACTCAAATATATAAGAAATGTTGAAATTCGACTTCAAATCAGGAAGATTGACTTTGAAAATTTTCAATCAACTAAAAGTGACAATCGACTTCAATGGGCTTCAATTTATGTTAATCGACGATATCTGACAAAGTTAGATGCAAACTCACTCAAATATTTAAGAAATATTGAAATTCGACTTCAAATTAGGAAGATTGACTTCGAAAATTTTCAATCAACAAAAAGTGACAATCGACATCAATGGGCTTCAATGGATGTTAATCGACGATATCTGACAAAGTTAGATGCAAACTCACTCAAATATATAAGAAATTTTGAAATTCGACTTCAAATTAGGAAGATTGACTTTGAAAATTTTCAATCATCTAAAAGTGACAATCGACTTCAATGGGCTTCAATGGATGTTAATCGACGATATCTGACAAAGTTAGATGCAAACTCACTCAAATATATAAGAAATGTTGAAATTCGACTTCAAATTAGGAAGATTGACTTTGAAAATTTACAATCAACACAAGTGACAATCGACCTCAAAGGGCTTCAATGGATGTAAATCGACGATATCTGACAAAGTTAGATGCAAACTCACTCAAATATATAAGAAATGTTGAAATTCGACTTCAAATTAGGAAGATTGACTTTGAAAATTTTCAATCATCTAAAAGTGACAATCGACTTCAATGGGCTTCAATGGATGTTAATCGACGATATCTGACAAAGTTAGATGCAAACTCACTCAAATATATAAGAAATGCTGAAATTCGACTTCAAATTAGGAAGATTGACTTTGAAAATTTACAATCAACACAAGTGACAATCGACCTCAAAGGGCTTCAATGGATGTAAATCGACGATATCTGACAAAGTTAGATGCGAACTGACTTAAATATATAAGAAATGTTGAAATTCGACTTCAAATTAGGAAGATTGACTTTGAAAATTTTCAATCATCTAAAAGTGACAATCGACTTCAATGGGCTTCAATGGATGTTAATCGACGATATCTGACAAAGTTAGATGCAAACTTACTCAAATATATAAGAAATGTTGAAATTCGACTTCAAATTAGGAAGATTGACTTTGAAAATTTACAATCAACACAAGTGACAATCGACCTCAAAGGGCTTCAATGGATGTAAATCGACGATATCTGACAAAGTTAGACGCAAACTCACTCAAATATATAAGAAATGTTGAAATTCGACTTCAAATTAGGAAGATTGACTTTGAAAATTTTCAATCATCTAAAAGTGACAATCGACTTCAATGGGCTTCAATGGATGTTAATCGACGATATCTGACAAAGTTAGATGCAAACTCACTCAAATATATAAGAAATGCTGAAATTCGACTTCAAATTAGGAAGAGAGACTTTGAAAATTTTCAATCAACAAAAAGTGACAATCGACTTCAATGAGCCTCAATGGATTTTAATCGACGATATCTGACAAAGTTAGATGCAAATTCACTCAAATATATAAGAAATGTTGAAATTCGACTTCAAATTAGGAAGATTGGCTTTGGAAGTTTTCAATCAACACAAAGTGACAATCGATCTCAATGGGCTTCAATTGATGTTAATCGACGATATCTGACAAAGTTAGATGCGAACTGACTCAAATATATAAGAAATGTTGAAATTCGACTTCAAATCAGGAAGATTGACTTTGAAAATTTTCAATCAACTAAAAGTGACAATCGACTTCAATGGGCTTCAATTGATGTTAATCGACGATATCTGACAAAGTTAGATGCAAACTCACTCAAATATTTAAGAAATGTTGAAATTCGACTTCAAATTAGGAAGATTGACTTTGAAAATTTTTAATCAACAAAAAGTGACAATCGACATCAATAGGCTTCAATGGATGTTAATCGACGATATCTGACAAAGTTAGATGCAAACTCACTCAAATATATAAGAAATGTTGAAATTCGACTTCAAATTAGGAAGATTGACTTTGAAAATTTTCAATCATCTAAAAGTGACAATCGACTTCAATGGGCTTCAATGGATGTTAATCGACGATATCTGACAAAGTTAGATGCAAACTCACTCAAATATATAAGAAACGTTGAAATTCGACTTCAAATTAGGAAGATTGACTTTGAAAATTTACAATCAACACAAGTGACAATCGACCTCAAAGGGCTTCAATGGATGTTAATCGACGATATCTGACAAAGTTAGATGCAAACTTACTCAAATATATAAGAAATGTTGAAATTCGACTTCAAATTAGGAAGATTGACTTTGAAAATTTACAATCAACACAAGTGACACACGACCTCAAAAGGCTTCAATGGATGTAAATCGACGATATCTGACAAAGTTAGATGCAAACTTACTCAAATATATAAGAAATGTTGAAATTCGACTTCAAATTAGGAAGATTGACTTTGAAAATTTTCAATCAACACAAAGTGACAATCGACCTCAATGGGCTTCAATGGATGTTAATCGACGATATCTGACAAAGTTAGATGCAAACTCACTCAAATATATAAGAAATGTTGAAATTCGTCTTCAAATTAGGAAGATTGACTTTGAAAATTTTCAATCAACTAAAAGTGACAAACGACTTCAATGGGCTTCAATTGATGTTAATAGACGATATCTGACAAAGTTAGATGCAAACTAAATATACAAATATACAAAAACAAATATATAAGAAATGCTGAAATTCGACTTCAAATTAGGAAGATTGACTTTGAAAATTTACAATCAACACAAGTGACAATCGACCTCAAAGGGCTTCAATGGATGTAAATCGACGATATCTGACAAAGTTAGATGCGAACTGACTTAAATATATAAGAAATGTTGAAATTCGACTTCAAATTAGGAAGATTGACTTTGAAAATTTACAATCAACACAAGTGACACACGACCTCAAAAGGCTTCAATGGATGTAAATCGACGATATCTGACAAAGTTAGATGCAAACTTACTCAAATATATAAGAAATGTTGAAATTCGACTTCAAATTAGGAAGATTGACTTTGAAAATTTTCAATTAACACAAAGTGACAATCGACCTCAATGGGCTTCAATGGATGTTAATCGACGATATCTGACAAAGTTAGATGCAAACTCACTCAAATATATAAGAAATGTTGAAATTCGACTTCAAATTAGGAAAATTGACTTTGAAAATTTTCAATCAACTAAAAGTGACAATCGACTTCAATGGGCTTCAATTGATGTTAATCGACGATATCTGACAAAGTTAGATGCAAACTTACTCAAATATATAAGAAATGTTGAAATTCGACTTCAAATTAGGAAGATTGACTTTGAAAATTTTCAATCAACTAAAAGTGACAATCGACTTCAATGGGCTTCAATTGATGTTAATCGACGATATCTGACAAAGTTAGATGCAAACTCACTCAAATATATAAGAAATGTTGAAATTCGACTTCAAATTAGGAAGAGAGACTTTGAAAATTTTCAATCAACAAAAAGTGACAATCGACTTCAATGAGCCTCAATGGATTTTAATCGACGATATCTGACAAAGTTAGATGCAAATTCACTCAAATATATAAGAAATGTTGAAATTCGACTTCAAATTAGGAAGATTGACTTTGAAAATTTTCAATCAACAAAAAGTGACAATCGACTTCAATGGGCATCAATGGATGTTAATCGACGATATCTGACAAATTTAGATGCAAACTCACTCAAATATATAAGAAATGTTGAAATTCGACTTCAAATTAGGAAGATTGTCTTTGGAAGTTTCCAATCAACACAAAGTGACAATCGATCTCAATGGGCTTCAATGGATGTTAATCGACGATATCTGACAAAGTTAGATGCAAACTCACTCAAATATATAAGAAATGCTGAAATTCGACTTCAAATTAGGAAGATTGGCTTTGGAAGTTTTCAATCAACACAAAGTGACAATCGATCTCAATGGGCTTCAATTGATGTTAATCGACGATATCTGACAAAGTTAGATGCGAACTGACTCAAATGTATAAGAAATGTTGAAATTCGACTTCAAATCAGGAAGATTGACTTTGAAAATTTTCAATCAACTAAAAGTGACAATCGACTTCAATGGGCTTCAATTGATGTTAATCGACGATATCTGACAAAGTTAGATGCGAACTGACTTAAATATATAAGAAATGTTGAAATTCGACTTCAAATTAGGAAGATTGACTTTGAAAATTTACAATCAACACAAGTGACACACGACCTCAAAAGGCTTCAATGGATGTAAATCGACGATATCTGACAAAGTTAGATGCAAACTCACTCAAATATATGAGAAATGTTGAAATTCGACTTCAAATTAGGAAGATTGACTTTGAAAATTTTCAATCAACACAAAGTGACAATCGACCTCAATGGGCTTCAATGGATGTTAATCGACGATATCTGACAAAGTTAGATGCAAACTCACTCAAATATATAAGAAATGTTGAAATTCGACTTCAAATTAGGAAGATTGACTTTGAAAATTTTCAATCAACTAAAAGTGACAATCGACTTCAATGGGCTTCAATTGATGTTAATCGACGATATCTGACAAAGTTAGATGCAAACTTACTCAAATATATAAGAAATGTTGAAATTCGACTTCAAATTAGGAAGATTGACTTTGAAAATTTTCAATCAACTAAAAGTGACAATCGACTTCAATGGGCTTCAATTGATGTTAATCGACGATATCTGACAAAGTTAGATGCAAACTCACTCAAATATATAAGAAATGTTGAAATTCGACTTCAAATTAGGAAGATTGACTTTGAAAATTTTCAATCAACACAAAGTGACAATCGACCTCAATGGGCTTCAATGGATGTTAATCGACGATATCTGACAAAGTTAGATGCAAACTCACTCAAATATATAAGAAATGTTGAAATTCGACTTCAAATTAGGAAGATTGACTTTGAAAATTTTCAATCAACTAAAAGTGACAATCGACTTCAATGGGCTTCAATTGATGTTAATCGACGATATCTGACAAAGTTAGATGCAAACTCACTCAAATATATAAGAAATGTTGAAATTCGACTTCAAATTAGGAAGATTGACTTTGAAAATTTTCAATCATCTAAAAGTGACAATCGACTTCAATGGGCTTCAATGGATGTTAATCGACGATATCTGACAAAGTTAGATGCAAACTTACTCAAATATATAAGAAATGTTGAAATTCGACTTCAAATTAGGAAGATTGACTTTGAAAATTTACAATCAACACAAGTGACAATCGACCTTAAAGGGCTTCAATGGATGTAAATCGACGATATCTGACAAAGTTAGATGCAAACTCACTCAAATATATAAGAAATGTTGAAATTCGACTTCAAATTAGGAAGATTGACTTTGAAAATTTTCAAT
Organism: Diorhabda carinulata; assembly: GCF_026250575.1. Classification (NCBI taxonomy): domain Eukaryota; kingdom Metazoa; phylum Arthropoda; class Insecta; order Coleoptera; family Chrysomelidae; genus Diorhabda; species Diorhabda carinulata. The sequence goes on from NC_079461.1 coordinate 18,709,334, forward strand.
CATCTAAAAGTGACAATCGACTTCAATGGGCTTCAATGGATGTTAATCGACGATATCTGACAAAGTTAGATGCAAACTCACTCAAATATATAAGAAATGCTGAAATTCGACTTCAAATTAGGAAGAGAGACTTTGAAAATTTTCAATCAACAAAAAGTGACAATCGACTTCAATGAGCCTCAATGGATTTTAATCGACGATATCTGACAAAGTTAGATGCAAACTTACTCAAATATATAAGAAATGTTGAAATTCGACTTCAAATTAGGAAGATTGACTTTGAAAATTCTCAATAAACACAAAGTGACAATCGACCTCAATGGGCTTCAATGGATGTTAATCGACGATATCTGACAAAGTTAGATGCAAACTCACTCAAATATATAAGAAATGTTGAAATTCGACTTCAAATTAGGAAGATTGACTTTGAAAATTTTCAATCAACTAAAAGTGACAATCGACTTCAATGGGCTTCAATTGATGTTAATCGACGATATCTGACAAAGTTAGATGCAAACTCACTCAAATATATAAGAAATGTTGAAATTCGACTTCAAATTAGGAAGATTGACTTTGAAAATTTTCAATCATCTAAAAGTGACAATCGACTTCAATGGGCTTCAATGGATGTTAATCGACGATATCTGACAAAGTTAGATGCAAACTTACTCAAATATATAAGAAATGTTGAAATTCGACTTCAAATTAGGAAGATTGGCTTTGGAAGTTTTCAATCAACACAAAGTGACAATCGATCTCAATGGGCTTCAATTGATGTTAATCGACGATATCTGACAAAGTTAGATGCGAACTGACTCAAATATATGAGAAATGTTGAAATTCGACTTCAAATCAGGAAGATTGACTTTGAAAATTTTCAATCAACTAAAAGTGACAATCGACTTCAATGGGCTTCAATTTATGTTAATCGACGATATCTGACAAAGTTAGATGCAAACTCACTCAAATATTTAAGAAATATTGAAATTCGACTTCAAATTAGGAAGATTGACTTCGAAAATTTTCAATCAACAAAAAGTGACAATCGACATCAATGGGCTTCAATTGATGTTAATCGACGATATCTGACAAAGTTAGATGCGAACTGACTCAAATATATAAGAAATGTTGAAATTCGACTTCAAATCAGGAAGATTGACTTTGAAAATTTTCAATCAACTAAAAGTGACAATCGACTTCAATGGGCTTCAATTTATGTTAATCGACGATATCTGACAAAGTTAGATGCAAACTCACTCAAATATTTAAGAAATATTGAAATTCGACTTCAAATTAGGAAGATTGACTTCGAAAATTTTCAATCAACAAAAAGTGACAATCGACATCAATGGGCTTCAATGGATGTTAATCGACGATATCTGACAAAGTTAGATGCAAACTCACTCAAATATATGAGAAATGTTGAAATTCGACTTCAAATTAGGAAGATTGACTTTGAAAATTTTCAATCATCTAAAAGTGACAATCGACTTCAATGGGCTTCAATGGATGTTAATCGACGATATCTGACAAAGTTAGATGCAAACTCACTCAAATATATAAGAAATGCTGAAATTCGACTTCAAATTAGGAAGAGAGACTTTGAAAATTTTCAATCAACAAAAAGTGACAATCGACTTCAATGAGCCTCAATGGATTTTAATCGACGATATCTGACAAAGTTAGATGCAAACTTACTCAAATATATAAGAAATGTTGAAATTCGACTTCAAATTAGGAAGATTGACTTTGAAAATTTTCAATAAACACAAAGTGACAATCGACCTCAATGGGCTTCAATGGATGTTAATCGACGATATCTGACAAAGTTAGATGCAAACTCACTCAAATATATAAGAAATGTTGAAATTCGACTTCAAATTAGGAAGATTGACTTTGAAAATTTTCAATCAACTAAAAGTGACAATCGACTTCAATGGGCTTCAATTTATGTTAATCGACGATATCTGACAAAGTTAGATGCAAACTCACTCAAATATTTAAGAAATATTGAAATTCGACTTCAAATTAGGAAGATTGACTTCGAAAATTTTCAATCAACAAAAAGTGACAATCGACATCAATGGGCTTCAATGGATGTTAATCGACGATATCTGACAAAGTTAGATGCAAACTCACTCAAATATATGAGAAATGTTGAAATTCGACTTCAAATTAGGAAGATTGACTTTGAAAATTTTCAATCATCTAAAAGTGACAATCGACTTCAATGGGCTTCAATGGATGTTAATCGACGATATCTGACAAAGTTAGATGCAAACTCACTCAAATATATAAGAAATGTTGAAATTCGACTTCAAATTAGGAAGATTGACTTTGAAAATTTTCAATAAACACAAAGTGACAATCGACCTCAATGGGCTTCAATGGATGTTAATCGACGATATCTGACAAAGTTAGATGCAAACTCACTCAAATATATAAGAAATGTTGAAATTCGACTTCAAATTAGGAAGATTGACTTTGAAAATTTTCAATCAACTAAAAGTGACAATCGACTTCAATGGGCTTCAATTGATGTTAATCGACGATATCTGACAAAGTTAGATGCAAACTCACTCAAATATATAAGAAATGTTGAAATTCGACTTCAAATTAGGAAGATTGACTTTGAAAATTTTCAATCATCTAAAAGTGACAATCGACTTCAATGGGCTTCAATGGATGTTAATCGACGATATCTGACAAAGTTAGATGCAAACTTACTCAAATATATAAGAAATGTTGAAATTCGACTTCAAATTAGGAAGATTGGCTTTGGAAGTTTTCAATCAACACAAAGTGACAATCGATCTCAATGGGCTTCAATTGATGTTAATCGACGATATCTGACAAAGTTAGATGCGAACTGACTCAAATATATAAGAAATGTTGAAATTCGACTTCAAATCAGGAAGATTGACTTTGAAAATTTTCAATCAACTAAAAGTGACAATCGACTTCAATGGGCTTCAATTTATGTTAATCGACGATATCTGACAAAGTTAGATGCAAACTCACTCAAATATTTAAGAAATATTGAAATTCGACTTCAAATTAGGAAGATTGACTTCGAAAATTTTCAATCAACAAAAAGTGACAATCGACATCAATGGGCTTCAATGGATGTTAATCGACGATATCTGACAAAGTTAGATGCAAACTCACTCAAATATATGAGAAATGTTGAAATTCGACTTCAAATTAGGAAGATTGACTTTGAAAATTTTCAATCATCTAAAAGTGACAATCGACTTCAATGGGCTTCAATGGATGTTAATCGACGATATCTGACAAAGTTAGATGCAAACTCACTCAAATATATAAGAAATGTTGAAATTCGACTTCAAATTAGGAAGATTGACTTTGAAAATTTACAATCAACACAAGTGACAATCGACCTCAAAGGGCTTCAATGGATGTAAATCGACGATAACTGACAAAGTTAGATGCAAACTCACTCAAATATATAAGAAATGTTGAAATTCGACTTCAAATTAGGAAGATTGACTTTGAAAATTTTCAATCATCTAAAAGTGACAATCGACTTCAATGGGCTTCAATGGATGTTAATCGACGATATCTGACAAAGTTAGATGCAAACTCACTCAAATATATAAGAAATGCTGAAATTCGACTTCAAATTAGGAAGATTGACTTTGAAAATTTACAATCAACACAAGTGACAATCGACCTCAAAGGGCTTCAATGGATGTAAATCGACGATATCTGACAAAGTTAGATGCGAACTGACTTAAATATATAAGAAATGTTGAAATTCGACTTCAAATTAGGAAGATTGACTTTGAAAATTTACAATCAACACAAGTGACACTCGACCTCAAAAGGCTTCAATGGATGTAAATCGACGATATCTGACAAAGTTAGATGCAAACTTACTCAAATATATAAGAAATGTTGAAATTCGACTTCAAATTAGGAAGATTGACTTTGAAAATTTTCAATCAACACAAAGTGACAATCGACCTCAATGGGCTTCAATGGATGTTAATCGACGATATCTGACAAAGTTAGATGCAAACTCACTCAAATATATAAGAAATGTTGAAATTCGACTTCAAATTAGGAAGATTGACTTTGAAAATTTTCAATCAACTAAAAGTGACAATCGACTTCAATGGGCTTCAATTGATGTTAATCGACGATATCTGACAAAGTTAGATGCAAACTTACTCAAATATATAAGAAATGTTGAAATTCGACTTCAAATTAGGAAGATTGACTTTGAAAATTTTCAATCAACTAAAAGTGACAATCGACTTCAATGGGCTTCAATTGATGTTAATCGACGATATCTGACAAAGTTAGATGCAAACTCACTCAAATATATAAGAAATGTTGAAATTCGACTTCAAATTAGGAAGAGAGACTTTGAAAATTTTCAATCAACAAAAAGTGACAATCGACTTCAATGAGCCTCAATGGATTTTAATCGACGATATCTGACAAAGTTAGATGCAAATTCACTCAAATATATAAGAAATGTTGAAATTCGACTTCAAATTAGGAAGATTGACTTTGAAAATTTTCAATCAACAAAAAGTGACAATCGACTTCAATGGGCATCAATGGATGTTAATCGACGATATCTGACAAATTTAGATGCAAACTCACTCAAATATATAAGAAATGTTGAAATTCGACTTCAAATTAGGAAGATTGTCTTTGGAAGTTTCCAATCAACACAAAGTGACAATCGATCTCAATGGGCTTCAATGGATGTTAATCGACGATATCTGACAAAGTTAGATGCAAACTCACGCAAATATATAAGAAATGCTGAAATTCGACTTCAAATTAGGAAGATTGGCTTTGGAAGTTTTCAATCAACACAAAGTGACAATCGATCTCAATGGGCTTCAATTGATGTTAATCGACGATATCTGACAAAGTTAGATGCGAACTGACTCAAATATATAAGAAATGTTGAAATTCGACTTCAAATCAGGAAGATTGACTTTGAAAATTTTCAATCAACTAAAAGTGACAATCGACTTCAATGGGCTTCAATTTATGTTAATCGACGATATCTGACAAAGTTAGATGCAAACTCACTCAAATATTTAAGAAATATTGAAATTCGACTTCAAATTAGGAAGATTGACTTCGAAAATTTTCAATCAACAAAAAGTGACAATCGACATCAATGGGCTTCAATGGATGTTAATCGACGATATCTGACAAAGTTAGATGCAAACTCACTCAAATATATAAGAAATGTTGAAATTCGACTTCAAATTAGGAAGATTGACTTTGAAAATTTTCAATCATCTAAAAGTGACAATCGACTTCAATGGGCTTCAATGGATGTTAATCGACGATATCTGACAAAGTTAGATGCAAACTCACTCAAATATATAAGAAATGTTGAAATTCGACTTCAAATTAGGAAGATTGACTTTGAAAATTTACAATCAACACAAGTGACAATCGACCTCAAAGGGCTTCAATGGATGTAAATCGACGATATCTGACAAAGTTAGATGCAAACTCACTCAAATATATAAGAAATGTTGAAATTCGACTTCAAATTAGGAAGATTGACTTTGAAAATTTTCAATCATCTAAAAGTGACAATCGACTTCAATGGGCTTCAATGGATGTTAATCGACGATATCTGACAAAGTTAGATGCAAACTCACTCAAATATATAAGAAATGCTGAAATTCGACTTCAAATTAGGAAGATTGACTTTGAAAATTTACAATCAACACAAGTGACAATCGACCTCAAAGGGCTTCAATGGATGTAAATCGACGATATCTGACAAAGTTAGATGCGAACTGACTTAAATATATAAGAAATGTTGAAATTCGACTTCAAATTAGGAAGATTGACTTTGAAAATTTACAATCAACACAAGTGACACACGACCTCAAAAGGCTTCAATGGATGTAAATCGACGATATCTGACAAAGTTAGATGCAAACTTACTCAAATATATAAGAAATGTTGAAATACGACTTCAAATTAGGAAGATTGACTTTAAAAATTTTCAATCAACACAAAGTGACAATCGACCTCAATGGGCTTCAATGGATGTTAATCGACGATATCTGACAAAGTTAGATGCAAACTCACTCAAATATATAAGAAATGTTGAAATTCGACTTCAAATTAGGAAGATTGACTTTGAAAATTTTCAATCAACTAAAAGTGACAATCGACTTCAATGGGCTTCAATTGATGTTAATCGACGATATCTGACAAAGTTAGATGCAAACTCACTCAAATATTTAAGAAATATTGAAATTCGACTTCAAATTAGGAAGATTGACTTCGAAAATTTTCAATCAACTAAAAGTGACAATCGACTTCAATGGGCTTTAATTTATGTTAATCGACGATATCTGACAAAGTTAGATGCAAACTCACTCAAATATTTAAGAAATATTGAAATTCGACTTCAAATTAGGAAGATTGACTTCGAAAATTTTCAATCAACAAAAAGTGACAATCGACATCAATGGGCTTCAATGGATGTTAATCGACGATATCTGACAAAGTTAGATGCAAACTCACTCAAATATATGAGAAATGTTGAAATTCGACTTCAAATTAGGAAGATTGACTTTGAAAATTTTCAATCATCTAAAAGTGACAATCGACTTCAATGGGCTTCAATGGATGTTAATCGACGATATCTGACAAAGTTAGATGCAAACTCACTCAAATATATAAGAAATGTTGAAATTCGACTTCAAATTAGGAAGATTGACTTTGAAAATTTACAATCAACACAAGTGACAATCGACCTCAAAGGGCTTCAATGGATGTTAATCGACGATATCTGACAAAGTTAGATGCAAACTCACTCAAATATATAAGAAATGTTGAAATTCGACTTCAAATTAGGAAGATTGACTTTGAAAATTTTCAATCAACTAAAAGTGACAATCGACTTCAATGGGCTTCAATTGATGTTAATCGACGATATCTGACAAAGTTAGATGCAAACTCACTCAAATATTTAAGAAATATTGAAATTCGACTTCAAATTAGGAAGATTGACTTTGAAAATTTTCAATCATCTAAAAGTGACAATCGACTTCAATGGGCTTCAATGGATGTTAATCGACGATATCTGACAAAGTTAGATGCAAACTCACTCAAATATATAAGAAATGTTGAAATTCGACTTCAAATTAGGAAGATTGACTTTGAAAATTTACAATCAACACAAGTGACAATCGACCTCAAAGGGCTTCAATGGATGTAAATCGACGATATCTGACAAAGTTAGATGCAAACTCACTCAAATATATAAGAAATGTTGAAATTCGACTTCAAATTAGGAAGATTGACTTTGAAAATTTTCAATCATCTAAAAGTGACAATCGACTTCAATGGGCTTCAATGGATGTTAATCGACGATATCTGACAAAGTTAGATGCAAACTCACTCAAATATATAAGAAATGCTGAAATTCGACTTCAAATTAGGAAGATTGACTTTGAAAATTTACAATCAACACAAGTGACAATCGACCTCAAAGGGCTTCAATGGATGTAAATCGACGATATCTGACAAAGTTAGATGCGAACTGACTTAAATATATAAGAAATGTTGAAATTCGACTTCAAATTAGGAAGATTGACTTTGAAAATTTACAATCAACACAAGTGACACACGACCTCAAAAGGCTTCAATGGATGTAAATCGACGATATCTGACAAAGTTAGATGCAAACTTACTCAAATATATAAGAAATGTTGAAATTCGACTTCAAATTAGGAAGATTGACTTTAAAAATTTTCAATCAACACAAAGTGACAATCGACCTCAATGGGCTTCAATGGATGTTAATCGACGATATCTGACAAAGTTAGATGCAAACTCACTCAAATATATAAGAAATGTTGAAATTCGACTTCAAATTAGGAAGATTGACTTTGAAAATTTTCAATCAACTAAAAGTGACAATCGACTTCAATGGGCTTCAATTGATGTTAATCGACGATATCTGACAAAGTTAGATGCAAACTCACTCAAATATTTAAGAAATATTGAAATTCGACTTCAAATTAGGAAGATTGACTTCGAAAATTTTCAATCAACTAAAAGTGACAATCGACTTCAATGGGCTTTAATTTATGTTAATCGACGATATCTGACAAAGTTAGATGCAAACTCACTCAAATATTTAAGAAATATTGAAATTCGACTTCAAATTAGGAAGATTGACTTCGAAAATTTTCAATCAACAAAAAGTGACAATCGACATCAATGGGCTTCAATGGATGTTAATCGACGATATCTGACAAAGTTAGATGCAAACTCACTCAAATATATGAGAAATGTTGAAATTCGACTTCAAATTAGGAAGATTGACTTTGAAAATTTTCAATCATCTAAAAGTGACAATCGACTTCAATGGGCTTCAATGGATGTTAATCGACGATATCTGACAAAGTTAGATGCAAACTCACTCAAATATATAAGAAATGTTGAAATTCGACTTCAAATTAGGAAGATTGACTTTGAAAATTTACAATCAACACAAGTGACAATCGACCTCAAAGGGCTTCAATGGATGTAAATCGACGATAACTGACAAAGTTAGATGCAAACTCACTCAAATATATAAGAAATGTTGAAATTCGACTTCAAATTAGGAAGATTGACTTTGAAAATTTTCAATCATCTAAAAGTGACAATCGACTTCAATGGGCTTCAATGGATGTTAATCGACGATATCTGACAGAGTTAGATGCAAACTCACTCAAATATATAAGAAATGCTGAAATTCGACTTCAAATTAGGAAGATTGACTTTGAAAATTTACAATCAACACAAGTGACAATCGACCTCAAAGGGCTTCAATGGATGTAAATCGACGATATCTGACAAAGTTAGATGCGAACTGACTTAAATATATAAGAAATGTTGAAATTCGACTTCAAATTAGGAAGATTGACTTTGAAAATTTACAATCAACACAAGTGACACACGACCTCAAAAGGCTTCAATGGATGTAAATCGACGATATCTGACAAAGTTAGATGCAAACTTACTCAAATATATAAGAAATGTTGAAATTCGACTTCAAATTAGGAAGATTGACTTTGAAAATTTTCAATCAACACAAAGTGACAATCGACCTCAATGGGCTTCAATGGATGTTAATCGACGATATCTGACAAAGTTAGATGCAAACTCACTCAAATATATAAGAAATGTTGAAATTCGACTTCAAATTAGGAAGATTGACTTTGAAAATTTTCAATCAACTAAAAGTGACAATCGACTTCAATGGGCTTCAATTGATGTTAATCGACGATATCTGACAAAGTTAGATGCAAACTTACTCAAATATATAAGAAATGTTGAAATTCGACTTCAAATTAGGAAGATTGACTTTGAAAATTTTCAATCAACTAAAAGTGACAATCGACTTCAATGGGCTTCAATTGATGTTAATCGACGATATCTGACAAAGTTAGATGCAAACTCACTCAAATATATAAGAAATGTTGAAATTCGACTTCAAATTAGGAAGAGAGACTTTGAAAATTTTCAATCAACAAAAAGTGACAATCGACTTCAATGAGCCTCAATGGATTTTAATCGACGATATCTGACAAAGTTAGATGCAAATTCACTCAAATATATAAGAAATGTTGAAATTCGACTTCAAATTAGGAAGATTGACTTTGAAAATTTTCAATCAACAAAAAGTGACAATCGACTTCAATGGGCATCAATGGATGTTAATCGACGATATCTGACAAATTTAGATGCAAACTCACTCAAATATATAAGAAATGTTGAAATTCGACTTCAAATTAGGAAGATTGTCTTTGGAAGTTTCCAATCAACACAAAGTGACAATCGATCTCAATGGGCTTCAATGGATGTTAATCGACGATATCTGACAAAGTTAGATGCAAACTCACGCAAATATATAAGAAATGCTGAAATTCGACTTCAAATTAGGAAGATTGGCTTTGGAAGTTTTCAATCAACACAAAGTGACAATCGATCTCAATGGGCTTCAATTGATGTTAATCGACGATATCTGACAAAGTTAGATGCGAACTGACTCAAATATATAAGAAATGTTGAAATTCGACTTCAAATCAGGAAGATTGACTTTGAAAATTTTCAATCAACTAAAAGTGACAATCGACTTCAATGGGCTTCAATTTATGTTAATCGACGATATCTGACAAAGTTAGATGCAAACTCACTCAAATATTTAAGAAATATTGAAATTCGACTTCAAATTAGGAAGATTGACTTCGAAAATTTTCAATCAACAAAAAGTGACAATCGACATCAATGGGCTTCAATGGATGTTAATCGACGATATCTGACAAAGTTAGATGCAAACTCACTCAAATATATAAGAAATGTTGAAATTCGACTTCAAATTAGGAAGATTGACTTTGAAAATTTTCAATCATCTAAAAGTGACAATCGACTTCAATGGGCTTCAATGGATGTTAATCGACGATATCTGACAAAGTTAGATGCAAACTCACTCAAATATATAAGAAATGTTGAAATTCGACTTCAAATTAGGAAGATTGACTTTGAAAATTTACAATCAACACAAGTGACAATCGACCTCAAAGGGCTTCAATGGATGTAAATCGACGATATCTGACAAAGTTAGATGCAAACTCACTCAAATATATAAGAAATGTTGAAATTCGACTTCAAATTAGGAAGATTGACTTTGAAAATTTTCAATCATCTAAAAGTGACAATCGACTTCAATGGGCTTCAATGGATGTTAATCGACGATATCTGACAAAGTTAGATGCAAACTCACTCAAATATATAAGAAATGCTGAAATTCGACTTCAAATTAGGAAGATTGACTTTGAAAATTTACAATCAACACAAGTGACAATCGACCTCAAAGGGCTTCAATGGATGTAAATCGACGATATCTGACAAAGTTAGATGCGAACTGACTTAAATATATAAGAAATGTTGAAATTCGACTTCAAATTAGGAAGATTGACTTTGAAAATTTACAATCAACACAAGTGACACACGACCTCAAAAGGCTTCAATGGATGTAAATCGACGATATCTGACAAAGTTAGATGCAAACTTACTCAAATATATAAGAAATGTTGAAATTCGACTTCAAATTAGGAAGATTGACTTTAAAAATTTTCAATCAACACAAAGTGACAATCGACCTCAATGGGCTTCAATGGATGTTAATCGACGATATTTGACAAAGTTAGATGCAAACTCACTCAAATATATAAGAAATGTTGAAATTCGACTTCAAATTAGGAAGATTGACTTTGAAAATTTTCAATCAACTAAAAGTGACAATCGACTTCAATGGGCTTCAATTGATGTTAATCGACGATATCTGACAAAGTTAGATGCAAACTTACTCAAATATATAAGAAATGTTGAAATTCGACTTCAAATTAGGAAGATTGACTTTGAAAATTTTCAATCAACTAAAAGTGACAATCGACTTCAATGGGCTTCAATTGATGTTAATCGACGATATCTGACAAAGTTAGATGCAAACTCACTCAAATATATAAGAAATGTTGAAATTCGACTTCAAATTAGGAAGAGAGACTTTGAAAATTTTCAATCAACAAAAAGTGACAATCGACTTCAATGAGCCTCAATGGATTTTAATCGACGATATCTGACAAAGTTAGATGCAAATTCACTCAAATATATAAGAAATGTTGAAATTCGACTTCAAATTAGGAAGATTGACTTTGAAAATTTTCAATCAACAAAAAGTGACAATCGACTTCAATGGGCATCAATGGATGTTAATCGACGATATCTGACAAATTTAGATGCAAACTCACTCAAATATATAAGAAATGTTGAAATTCGACTTCAAATTAGGAAGATTGTCTTTGGAAGTTTCCAATCAACACAAAGTGACAATCGATCTCAATGGGCTTCAATGGATGTTAATCGACGATATCTGACAAAGTTAGATGCAAACTCACGCAAATATATAAGAAATGCTGAAATTCGACTTCAAATTAGGAAGATTGGCTTTGGAAGTTTTCAATCAACACAAAGTGACAATCGATCTCAATGGGCTTCAATTGATGTTAATCGACGATATCTGACAAAGTTAGATGCGAACTGACTCAAATATATAAGAAATGTTGAAATTCGACTTCAAATCAGGAAGATTGACTTTGAAAATTTTCAATCAACTAAAAGTGACAATCGACTTCAATGGGCTTCAATTTATGTTAATCGACGATATCTGACAAAGTTAGATGCAAACTCACTCAAATATTTAAGAAATATTGAAATTCGACTTCAAATTAGGAAGATTGACTTCGAAAATTTTCAATCAACAAAAAGTGACAATCGACATCAATGGGCTTCAATGGATGTTAATCGACGATATCTGACAAAGTTAGATGCAAACTCACTCAAATATATAAGAAATGTTGAAATTCGACTTCAAATTAGGAAGATTGACTTTGAAAATTTTCAATCATCTAAAAGTGACAATCGACTTCAATGGGCTTCAATGGATGTTAATCGACGATATCTGACAAAGTTAGATGCAAACTCACTCAAATATATAAGAAATGTTGAAATTCGACTTCAAATTAGGAAGATTGACTTTGAAAATTTACAATCAACACAAGTGACAATCGACCTCAAAGGGCTTCAATGGATGTAAATCGACGATATCTGACAAAGTTAGATGCAAACTCACTCAAATATATAAGAAATGTTGAAATTCGACTTCAAATTAGGAAGATTGACTTTGAAAATTTTCAATCATCTAAAAGTGACAATCGACTTCAATGGGCTTCAATGGATGTTAATCGACGATATCTGACAAAGTTAGATGCAAACTCACTCAAATATATAAGAAATGTTGAAATTCGACTTCAAATTAGGAAGATTGACTTTGAAAATTTACAATCAACACAAGTGACACACGACCTCAAAAGGCTTCAATGGATGTAAATCGACGATATCTGACAAAGTTAGATGCAAACTTACTCAAATATATAAGAAATGTTGAAATTCGACTTCAAATTAGGAAGATTGACTTTGAAAATTTTCAATCAACACAAAGTGACAATCGACCTCAATGGGCTTCAATGGATGTTAATCGACGATATCTGACAAAGTTAGATGCAAACTCACTCAAATATATAAGAAATGTTGAAATTCGACTTCAAATTAGGAAGATTGACTTTGAAAATTTTCAATCAACTAAAAGTGACAATCGACTTCAATGGGCTTCAATTGATGTTAATCGACGATATCTGACAAAGTTAGATGCAAACTTACTCAAATATATAAGAAATGTTGAAATTCGACTTCAAATTAGGAAGATTGACTTTGAAAATTTTCAATCAACTAAAAGTGACAATCGACTTCAATGGGCTTCAATTGATGTTAATCGACGATATCTGACAAAGTTAGATGCAAACTCACTCAAATATATAAGAAATGTTGAAATTCGACTTCAAATTAGGAAGATTGACTTTGAAAATTTTCAATCAACACAAAGTGACAATCGACCTCAATGGGCTTCAATGGATGTTAATCGACGATATCTGACAAAGTTAGATGCAAACTCACTCAAATATATAAGAAATGTTGAAATTCGACTTCAAATTAGGAAGATTGACTTTGAAAATTTTCAATCAACTAAAAGTGACAATCGACTTCAATGGGCTTCAATTGATGTTAATCGACGATATCTGACAAAGTTAGATGCAAACTCACTCAAATATATAAGAAATGTTGAAATTCGACTTCAAATTAGGAAGATTGACTTTGAAAATTTTCAATCATCTAAAAGTGACAATCGACTTCAATGGGCTTCAATGGATGTTAATCGACGATATCTGACAAAGTTAGATGCAAACTTACTCAAATATATAAGAAATGTTGAAATTCGACTTCAAATTAGGAAGATTGACTTTGAAAATTTACAATCAACACAAGTGACAATCGACCTCAAAGGGCTTCAATGGATGTAAATCGACGATATCTGACAAAGTTAGATGCAAACTTACTCAAATATATAAGAAATGTTGAAATTCGACTTCAAATTAGGAAGATTGACTTTGAAAATTTTCAATCAACACAAAGTGACAATCGACCTCAATGGGCTTCAATGGATGTTAATCGTCGATATCTGACAAAGTTAGATGCAAACTCACTCAAATATATAAGAAATGCTGAAATTCGACTTCAAATTAGGAAGAGAGACTTTGAAAATTTTCAATCAACAAAAAGTGACAATCGACTTCAATGAGCCTCAATGGATTTTAATCGACGATATCTGACAAAGTTAGATGCAAACTTACTCAAATATATAAGAAATGTTGAAATTCGACTTCAAATTAGGAAGATTGACTTTGAAAATTTTCAATAAACACAAAGTGACAATCGACCTCAATGGGCTTCAATGGATGTTAATCGACGATATCTGACAAAGTTAGATGCAAACTCACTCAAATATATAAGAAATGTTGAAATTCGACTTCAAATTAGGAAGATTGACTTTGAAAATTTTCAATCAACTAAAAGTGACAATCGACTTCAATGGGCTTCAATTGATGTTAATCGACGATATCTGACAAAGTTAGATGCAAACTCACTCAAATATATAAGAAATGTTGAAATTCGACTTCAAATTAGGAAGATTGACTTTGAAAATTTTCAATCATCTAAAAGTGACAATCGACTTCAATGGGCTTCAATGGATGTTAATCGACGATATCTGACAAAGTTAGATGCAAACTTACTCAAATATATAAGAAATGTTGAAATTCGACTTCAAATTAGGAAGATTGACTTTGAAAATTTTCAATCAACTAAAAGTGACAATCGACTTCAATGGGCTTCAATTGATGTTAATCGACGATATCTGACAAAGTTAGATGCAAACTCACTCAAATATATAAGAAATGTTGAAATTCGACTTCAAATTAGGAAGATTGACTTTGAAAATTTTCAATCATCTAAAAGTGACAATCGACTTCAATGGGCTTTAATGGATGTTAATCGACGATATCTGACAAAGTTAGATGCAAACTCACTCAAATATATAAGAAATGTTGAAATTCGACTTCAAATTAGGAAGATTGACTTTGGAAATTTTCAATCAACTAAAAGTGACAATCGACTTCAATGGGCTTCAATTGATGTTAATCGACGATATCTGACAAAGTTAGATGCAAACTCACTCAAATATATAAGAAATGTTGAAATTCGACTTCAAATTAGGAAGATTGACTTTGAAAATTTTCAATCAACACAAAGTGACAATCGACCTCAATGGGCTTCAATGGATGTTAATCGACGATATCTGACAAAGTTAGATGCAAACTCACTCAAATATATAAGAAATGTTGAAATTCGACTTCAAATTAGGAAGATTGACTTTGAAAATTTTCAATCAACTAAAAGTGACAATCGACTTCAATGGGCTTCAATTGATGTTAATCGACGATATCTGACAAAGTTAGATGCAAACTCACTCAAATATATAAGAAATGTTGAAATTCGACTTCAAATTAGGAAGATTGACTTTGAAAATTTTCAATCATCTAAAAGTGACAATCGACTTCAATGGGCTTCAATGGATGTTAATCGACGATATCTGACAAAGTTAGATGCAAACTTACTCAAATATATAAGAAATGTTGAAATTCGACTTCAAATTAGGAAGATTGACTTTGAAAATTTTCAATCAACTAAAAGTGACAATCGACTTCAATGGGCTTCAATTGATGTTAATCGACGATATCTGACAAAGTTAGATGCAAACTCACTCAAATATATAAGAAATGTTGGAATTCGACTTCAAATTAGGAAGATTGACTTTGAAAATTTTCAATCATCTAAAAATGACAATCGACTTCAATGGGCTTTAATGGATGTTAATCGACGATATCTGACAAAGTTAGATGCAAACTCACTCAAATATATAAGAAATGTTGAAATTCGACTTCAAATTAGGAAGATTGACTTTGGAAATTTTCAATCAACTAAAAGTGACAATCGACTTCAATGGGCTTCAATTGATGTTAATCGACGATATCTGACAAAGTTAGATGCAAACTCACTCAAATATATAAGAAATGTTGAAATTCGACTTCAAATTAGGAAGATTGACTTTGAAAATTTTCAATCAACACAAAGTGACAATCGACCTCAATGGGCTTCAATGGATGTTAATCGACGATATCTGACAAAGTTAGATGCAAACTCACTCAAATATATAAGAAATGTTGAAATTCGACTTCAAATTAGGAAGATTGACTTTGAAAATTTTCAATCAACTAAAAGTGACAATCGACTTCAATGGGCTTCAATTGATGTTAATCGACGATATCTGACAAAGTTAGATGCAAACTCACTCAAATATATAAGAAATGTTGAAATTCGACTTCAAATTAGGAAGATTGACTTTGAAAATTTTCAATCATCTAAAAGTGACAATCGACTTCAATGGGCTTCAATGGATGTTAATCGACGATATCTGACAAAGTTAGATGCAAACTTACTCAAATATATAAGAAATGTTGAAATTCGACTTCAAATTAGGAAGATTGACTTTGAAAATTTTCAATCAACTAAAAGTGACAATCGACTTCAATGGGCTTCAATTGATGTTAATCGACGATATCTGACAAAGTTAGATGCAAACTCACTCAAATATATAAGAAATGTTGGAATTCGACTTCAAATTAGGAAGATTGACTTTGAAAATTTTCAATCATCTAAAAATGACAATCGACTTCAATGGGCTTTAATGGATGTTAATCGACGATATCTGACAAAGTTAGATGCAAACTCACTCAAATATATAAGAAATGTTGAAATTCGACTTCAAATTAGGAAGATTGACTTTGGAAATTTTCAATCAACTAAAAGTGACAATCGACTTCAATGGGCTTCAATTGATGTTAATCGACGATATCTGACAAAGTTAGATGCAAACTCACTCAAATATATAAGAAATGTTGAAATTCGACTTCAAATTAGGAAGATTGACTTTGAAAATTTTCAATCATCTAAAAGTGACAATCGACTTCAATGGGCTTCAATGGATGTTAATCGACGATATCTGACAAAGTTAGATGCAAACTCACTTAAATATATAAGAAATGTTGAAATTCGACTTCATATTAGGAAGATTGACTTTGAAAATTTTCAATCAACAAAAAGTGACAATCGACCTCAATGGGCTTCAATGGATGTTAATCGATAATATCTGACAAAGTTAGATGCGAACTCATTCAAATATATAAGAAATGTTGAAATTCGACTTCATATTAGGAAGATTGACTTTGAAAATTTTCAATCAACAAAAAGTGACAATCGACCTCAATGGGCTTCAATGGATGTTAATCGATAATATCTGACAAAGTTAGATGCAAACTCACTCAAATATATAAGAAATGCTGAAATTCGACTTCAAATTAGGAAGATTTACTTTGAAAATTTACAATCAACACAAGTGACAATCGACCTCAAAGGGCTTCAATGGATGTAAATCGACGATATCTGACAAAGTTAGATGCGAACTGACTTAAATATATAAGAAATGTTGAAATTCGACTTCAAATTAGGAAGATTGACTTTGAAAATTTACAATCTTCACAAGTGACACACGACCTCAAAAGGCTTCAATGGATGTAAATCGACGATATCTGACAAAGTTAGATGCGAACTGACTCAAATATATAAGAAATGTTGAAATTCAACTTCAAATTAGGAAGATAGACTTTGAAAATTTACAATCAACAAAAAGTGACAATCGACTTCAATGGGCTTCAATGGATGTTAATCGACGATATCTGACAAATTTAGATGCAAACTCACTCAAATATATAAGAAATGTTGAAATTCGACTTCAAATTAGGAAGATTGTCTTTGAAAATTTACAATCAACACAAGTGACGATCGACCTCAAAGGGCTTCAATGGATGTAAATCGACGATATCTGACAAAGTTAGATGCAAACTCACTCAAATATATAAGAAATGCTGAAATTCGACTTCAAATTAGGAAGAGAGACTTTGAAAATTTTCAATCAACAAAAAGTGACAATCGACTTCAATGGGCTTCAATGGATGTTAATCGACAATATCTGACAAAGTTAGATGCGAACTTACTCAAATATATAAGAAATGTTGAAATTCGACTTCAAATTAGGAAGATTGACTTTAAAAATTTTCAATCAACACAAAGTGACAATCGACCTCAATGGGCTTCAATGGATGTTAATCGACGATATCTGACAAGGTTAGATGCAAACTCACTCAAATATATAAGAAATGTTGAAATTGGACTTCAAATTAGGAAGATTGACTTTGAAAATTTTCAATCAACTAAAAGTGACAATCGACCTCAATGGGCTTCAATGGATGTTAACCGACGATATCTGACAAAGTCAGATGATAACTCACTCAAATATATAAGAAATGTTGAAATTCGACTTCAAATTAGGAAGATTGACTTTGAAAATTTTCAATCAACACAAAGTGACAACCGACCTCAATGGGCTTCAATGGATGTTAATCGACAATATCTGACAAAGTTAGATGCAAACTCACTCAAATATATAAGAAATGTTGAATTTGGACATTAAATTAGGAAGAGTGACTTTGAAAATTTTCAATCAACAAAAAGTGACAATCGACTTCAATGGGTTTCAATTGATGTTAATCGACAATATCTGACAAAGTTAGATGCGAACTTACTCAAATATATAAGAAATGTTGAAATTCGACTTCAAATTAGGAAGATTGACTTTAAAAATTTTCAATCAACACAAAGTGACAATCGACCTCAATGGGCTTCAATGGATGTTAATCGACGATATCTGACAAGGTTAGATGCAAACTCACTCAAATATATAAGAAATGTTGAAATTCGACTTCAAATTAGGAAGATTGACTTTAAAAATTTTCAATCAACACAAAGTGACAATCGACCTCAATGGGCTTCAATGGATGTTAATCGACGATATCTGACAAGGTTAGATGCAAACTCACTCAAATATATAAGAAATGTTGAAATTGGACTTCAAATTAGGAAGATTGACTTTGAAAATTTTCAATCAACTAAAAGTGACAATCGACCTCAATGGGCTTCAATGGATGTTAACCGACGATATCTGACAAAGTCAGATGATAACTCACTCAAATATATAAGAAATGTTGAAATTCGACTTCAAATTAGGAAGATTGACTTTGAAAATTTTCAATCAACACAAAGTGACAACCGACCTCAATGGGCTTCAATGGATGTTAATCGACAATATCTGACAAAGTTAGATGCAAACTCACTCAAATATATAAGAAATGTTGAATTTGGACATTAAATTAGGAAGATTGACTTTGAAAATTTTCAATCAACAAAAAGTGACAATCGACTTCAATGGGCTTCAATTGATGTTAATCGACAATATCTGACAAAGTTAGATGCGAACTTACTCAAATATATAAGAAATGTTGAAATTCGACTTCAAATTAGGAAGATTGACTTTAAAAATTTTCAATCAACACAAAGTGACAATCGACCTCAATGGGCTTCAATGGATGTTAATCGACGATATCTGACAAGGTTAGATGCAAACTCACTCAAATATATAAGAAATGTTGAAATTGGACTTCAAATTAGGAAGATTGACTTTGAAAATTTTCAATCAACTAAAAGTGACAATCGACCTCAATGGGCTTCAATGGATGTTAACCGACGATATCTGACAAAGTCAGATGATAACTCACTCAAATATATAAGAAATGTTGAAATTCGACTTCAAATTAGGAAGATTGACTTTGAAAATTTTCAATCAACAAAAACTGACAATCGACTTCAATGGGCTTCAATTGATGTTAATCGAAAATATCTGACAAAGTTAGATGCGAACTCACTCAAATATATAAGAAATGTTGAAATTCGACTTCAAATTAGGAAGATTGACTTTGAAAATTTTCAATCAACAAAAAGTGACAATCGACTTCAATGGGCTTCAATGGATGTTAATCGACGATATCTGACAAGGTTAGATGCAAACTCACTCAAATATATAAGAAATGTTGAAATTGGACTTCAAATTAGGAATATTGACTTTGAAAATTTTCAATCAACTAAAAGTGACAATCGACCTCAATGGGCTTCAATGGATGTTAACCGACGATATCTGACAAAGTTAGATGATAACTCACTCAAATATATAAGAAATGTTGAAATTGGACTTCAAATTAGGAAGATTGACTTTGAAATTTTTCAATCAACAAAAAGTGACAATCGACTTCAATGGGCTTCAATAGATGTTAATCGACGATATCTGACAAAGTTAGATGCAAACTTACTCAAATATATAAGAAATGTTGAAATTGGACTTCAAATTAGGAAGATTGACTTTGAAAATTTTCAATCAACAAAAAGTGACAATCGACTTCAATGGGCTTCAATTGATGTTAATCGACAATATCTGACAAAGTTAGATGCGAACTTACTCAAATATATAAGAAATGTTGAAATTCGACTTCAAATTAGGAAGATTGACTTTAAAAATTTTCAATCAACAAAAAGTAACAATCGACTTCAATGGGCTTCAATAGATGTTAATCGACGATATCTGACAAAGTTAGATGCAAACTTACTCAAATATATAAGAAATGTTGAAATTGGACTTCAAATTAGGAAGATTGACTTTGAAAATTTTCAATCAACAAAAAGTGACAATCGACTTCAATGGGCTTCAATTGATGTTAATCGACAATATCTGACAAAGTTAGATGCGAACTCACTCAAATATATAAGAAATGTTGAAATTCGACTTCAAATTAGGAAGATTGACTTTAAAAATTTTCAATCGACACAAAGTGACAATCGACCTCAATGGGCTTCAATGGATGTTAATCGACGATATCTGACAAGGTTAGATGCAAACTCACTCAAATATATAAGAAATGTTGAAATTGGACTTCAAATTAGGAAGATTGACTTTGAAAATTTTCAATCAACAAAAAGTGACAATCGACTTCAATGGGCTTCAATGGATGTTAACCGACGATATCTGACAAAGTTAGATGATAACTCACTCAAATATATAAGAAATGTTGAAATTGGACTTCAAATTAGGAAGATTGACTTTGAAATTTTTCAATCAACTAAAAGTGACAATCGACCTCAATGGGCTTCAATGGATGTTAACCGACGATATCTGACAAAGTTAGATGATAACTCACTCAAATATATAAGAAATGTTGAAATTGGACTTCAAATTAGGAAGATTGACTTTGAAATTTTTCAATCAACAAAAAGTGACAATCGACTTCAATGGGCTTCAATAGATGTTAATCGACGAT
Organism: Diorhabda carinulata; assembly: GCF_026250575.1. NCBI lineage: Eukaryota > Metazoa > Arthropoda > Insecta > Coleoptera > Chrysomelidae > Diorhabda > Diorhabda carinulata. The sequence goes on from NC_079461.1 coordinate 18,730,681, forward strand.
ATCTGACAAAGTTAGATGCAAACTTACTCAAATATATAAGAAATGTTGAATTTGGACATTAAATTAGGAAGATTGACTTTGAAAATTTTCAATCAACAAAAAGTGACAATCGACTTCAATGGGCTTCAATTGATGTTAATCGACAATATCTGACAAAGTTAGATGCGAACTTACTCAAATATATAAGAAATGTTGAAATTCGACTTCAAATTAGGAAGATTGACTTTAAAAATTTTCAATCAACACAAAGTGACAATCGACCTCAAAGGGCTTCAATGGATGTAAATCGACGATATCTGACAAAGTTAGATGCGAACTGACTTAAATATATAAGAAATGTTGAAATTGGACTTCAAATTAGGAAGATTGACTTTGAAAATTTACAATCTTCACAAGTGACACACGACCTCAAAAGGCTTCAATGGATGTAAATCGACGATATCTGACAAAGTTAGATGCGAACTGACTCAAATATATAAGAAATGTTGAAATTCAACTTCAAATTAGGAAGATAGACTTTGAAAATTTACAATCAACAAAAAGTGACAATCGACTTCAATGGGCTTCAATGGATGTTAATCGACGATATCTGACAAATTTAGATGCAAACTCACTCAAATATATAAGAAATGTTGAAATTCGACTTCAAATTAGGAAGATTGTCTTTGAAAATTTACAATCAACACAAGTGACGATCGACCTCAAAGGGCTTCAATGGATGTAAATCGACGATATCTGACAAAGTTAGATGCAAACTCACTCAAATATATAAGAAATGCTGAAATTCGACTTCAAATTAGGAAGAGAGACTTTGAAAATTTTCAATCAACAAAAAGTGACAATCGACTTCAATGGGCTTCAATGGATGTTAATCGACAATATCTGACAAAGTTAGATGCGAACTTACTCAAATATATAAGAAATGTTGAAATTCGACTTCAAATTAGGAAGATTGACTTTAAAAATTTTCAATCAACACAAAGTGACAATCGACCTCAATGGGCTTCAATGGATGTTAATCGACGATATCTGACAAGGTTAGATGCAAACTCACTCAAATATATAAGAAATGTTGAAATTGGACTTCAAATTAGGAAGATTGACTTTGAAAATTTTCAATCAACTAAAAGTGACAATCGACCTCAATGGGCTTCAATGGATGTTAACCGACGATATCTGACAAAGTCAGATGATAACTCACTCAAATATATAAGAAATGTTGAAATTCGACTTCAAATTAGGAAGATTGACTTTGAAAATTTTCAATCAACACAAAGTGACAACCGACCTCAATGGGCTTCAATGGATGTTAATCGACAATATCTGACAAAGTTAGATGCAAACTCACTCAAATATATAAGAAATGTTGAATTTGGACATTAAATTAGGAAGATTGACTTTGAAAATTTTCAATCAACAAAAAGTGACAATCGACTTCAATGGGCTTCAATTGATGTTAATCGACAATATCTGACAAAGTTAGATGCGAACTTACTCAAATATATAAGAAATGTTGAAATTCGACTTCAAATTAGGAAGATTGACTTTAAAAATTTTCAATCAACACAAAGTGACAATCGACCTCAATGGGCTTCAATGGATGTTAATCGACGATATCTGACAAGGTTAGATGCAAACTCACTCAAATATATAAGAAATGTTGAAATTCGACTTCAAATTAGGAAGATTGACTTTAAAAATTTTCAATCAACACAAAGTGACAATCGACCTCAATGGGCTTCAATGGATGTTAATCGACGATATCTGACAAGGTTAGATGCAAACTCACTCAAATATATAAGAAATGTTGAAATTGGACTTCAAATTAGGAAGATTGACTTTGAAAATTTTCAATCAACTAAAAGTGACAATCGACCTCAATGGGCTTCAATGGATGTTAACCGACGATATCTGACAAAGTCAGATGATAACTCACTCAAATATATAAGAAATGTTGAAATTCGACTTCAAATTAGGAAGATTGACTTTGAAAATTTTCAATCAACACAAAGTGACAACCGACCTCAATGGGCTTCAATGGATGTTAATCGACAATATCTGACAAAGTTAGATGCAAACTCACTCAAATATATAAGAAATGTTGAATTTGGACATTAAATTAGGAAGATTGACTTTGAAAATTTTCAATCAACAAAAAGTGACAATCGACTTCAATGGGCTTCAATTGATGTTAATCGACAATATCTGACAAAGTTAGATGCGAACTTACTCAAATATATAAGAAATGTTGAAATTCGACTTCAAATTAGGAAGATTGACTTTAAAAATTTTCAATCAACACAAAGTGACAATCGACCTCAATGGGCTTCAATGGATGTTAATCGACGATATCTGACAAGGTTAGATGCAAACTCACTCAAATATATAAGAAATGTTGAAATTGGACTTCAAATTAGGAAGATTGACTTTGAAAATTTTCAATCAACTAAAAGTGACAATCGACCTCAATGGGCTTCAATGGATGTTAACCGACGATATCTGACAAAGTCAGATGATAACTCACTCAAATATATAAGAAATGTTGAAATTCGACTTCAAATTAGGAAGATTGACTTTGAAAATTTTCAATCAACAAAAACTGACAATCGACTTCAATGGGCTTCAATTGATGTTAATCGAAAATATCTGACAAAGTTAGATGCGAACTCACTCAAATATATAAGAAATGTTGAAATTCGACTTCAAATTAGGAAGATTGACTTTGAAAATTTTCAATCAACAAAAAGTGACAATCGACTTCAATGGGCTTCAATGGATGTTAATCGACGATATCTGACAAGGTTAGATGCAAACTCACTCAAATATATAAGAAATGTTGAAATTGGACTTCAAATTAGGAATATTGACTTTGAAAATTTTCAATCAACTAAAAGTGACAATCGACCTCAATGGGCTTCAATGGATGTTAACCGACGATATCTGACAAAGTTAGATGATAACTCACTCAAATATATAAGAAATGTTGAAATTGGACTTCAAATTAGGAAGATTGACTTTGAAATTTTTCAATCAACAAAAAGTGACAATCGACTTCAATGGGCTTCAATAGAAGTTAATCGACGATATCTGACAAAGTTAGATGCAAACTTACTCAAATATATAAGAAATGTTGAAATTGGACTTCAAATTAGGAAGATTGACTTTGAAAATTTTCAATCAACAAAAAGTGACAATCGACTTCAATGGGCTTCAATTGATGTTAATCGACAATATCTGACAAAGTTAGATGCGAACTTACTCAAATATATAAGAAATGTTGAAATTCGACTTCAAATTAGGAAGATTGACTTTAAAAATTTTCAATCAACAAAAAGTAACAATCGACTTCAATGGGCTTCAATAGATGTTAATCGACGATATCTGACAAAGTTAGATGCAAACTTACTCAAATATATAAGAAATGTTGAAATTGGACTTCAAATTAGGAAGATTGACTTTGAAAATTTTCAATCAACAAAAAGTGACAATCGACTTCAATGGGCTTCAATTGATGTTAATCGACAATATCTGACAAAGTTAGATGCGAACTCACTCAAATATATAAGAAATGTTGAAATTCGACTTCAAATTAGGAAGATTGACTTTAAAAATTTTCAATCGACACAAAGTGACAATCGACCTCAATGGGCTTCAATGGATGTTAATCGACGATATCTGACAAGGTTAGATGCAAACTCACTCAAATATATAAGAAATGTTGAAATTGGACTTCAAATTAGGAAGATTGACTTTGAAAATTTTCAATCAACAAAAAGTGACAATCGACTTCAATGGGCTTCAATGGATGTTAACCGACGATATCTGACAAAGTTAGATGATAACTCACTCAAATATATAAGAAATGTTGAAATTGGACTTCAAATTAGGAAGATTGACTTTGAAATTTTTCAATCAACTAAAAGTGACAATCGACCTCAATGGGCTTCAATGGATGTTAACCGACGATATCTGACAAAGTTAGATGATAACTCACTCAAATATATAAGAAATGTTGAAATTGGACTTCAAATTAGGAAGATTGACTTTGAAATTTTTCAATCAACAAAAAGTGACAATCGACTTCAATGGGCTTCAATAGATGTTAATCGACGATATCTGACAAAGTTAGATGCAAACTTACTCAAATATATAAGAAATGTTGAATTTGGACATTAAATTAGGAAGATTGACTTTGAAAATTTTCAATCAACAAAAAGTGACAATCGACTTCAATGGGCTTCAATTGATGTTAATCGACAATATCTGACAAAGTTAGATGCGAACTTACTCAAATATATAAGAAATGTTGAAATTCGACTTCAAATTAGGAAGATTGACTTTAAAAATTTTCAATCAACACAAAGTGACAATCGACCTCAATGGGCTTCAATGGATGTTAATCGACGATATCTGACAAGGTTAGATGCAAACTCACTCAAATATATAAGAAATGTTGAAATTGGACTTCAAATTAGGAAGATTGACTTTGAAAATTTTCAATCAACTAAAAGTGACAATCGACCTCAATGGGCTTCAATGGATGTTAACCGACGATATCTGACAAAGTCAGATGATAACTCACTCAAATATATAAGAAATGTTGAAATTCGACTTCAAATTAGGAAGATTGACTTTGAAAATTTTCAATCAACACAAAGTGACAACCGACCTCAATGGGCTTCAATGGATGTTAATCGACAATATCTGACAAAGTTAGATGCAAACTCACTCAAATATATAAGAAATGTTGAAATTCGACTTCAAATTAGAAAGATTGACTTTGAAATTTTTCAATCAACAAAAAGTGACAATCGACTTCAATGGGCTTCAATAGATGTTAATCGACGATATCTGACAAAGTTAGATGCAAACTTACTCAAATATATAAGAAATGTTGAAATTGGACTTCAAATTAGGAAGATTGACTTTGAAAATTTTCAATCAACAAAAAGTGACAATCGACTTCAATGGGCTTCAATTGATGTTAATCGACAATATCTGACAAAGTTAGATGCGAACTCACTCAAATATATAAGAAATGTTGAAATTCGACTTCAAATTAGGAAGATTGACTTTGAAAATTTTCAATCAACAAAAAGTGACAATCGACTTCAATGGGCTTCAATGGATGTTAATCGACGTTATCTGACAAGGTTAGATGCAAACTCACTCAAATATATAAGAAATGTTGAAATTGGACTTCAAATTAGGAATATTGATTTTGAAAATTTTCAATCAACTAAAAGTGACAATCGACCTCAATGGGCTTCAATGGATGTTAACCGACGATATCTGACAAAGTTAGATGATAACTCACTCAAATATATAAGAAATGTTGAAATTGGACTTCAAATTAGGAAGATTGACTTTGAAATTTTTCAATCAACAAAAAGTGACAATCGACTTCAATGGGCTTCAATAGATGTTAATCGACGATATCTGACAAAGTTAGATGCAAACTTACTCAAATATATAAGAAATGTTGAAATTGGACTTCAAATTAGGAAGATTGACTTTGAAAATTTTCAATCAACAAAAAGTGACAATCGACTTCAATGGGCTTCAATTGATGTTAATCGACAATATCTGACAAAGTTAGATGCGAACTTACTCAAATATATAAGAAATGTTGAAATTCGACTTCAAATTAGGAAGATTGACTTTAAAAATTTTCAATCAACACAAAGTGACAATCGACCTCAATGGGCTTCAACGGATGTTAATCGACGATATCTTACAAGGTTAGATGCAAACTCACTCAAATATATAAGAAATGTTGAAATTGGACTTCAAATTAGGAAGATTGACTTTAAAAATTTTCAATCAACACAAAGTGACAATCGACCTCAATGGGCTTCAATGGATGTTAATCGACAATATCTGACAAAGTTAGATGCGAACTTACTCAAATATATAAGAAATGTTGAAATTCGACTTCAAATTAGGAAGATTGACTTTGAAAATTTTCAATCAACACAAAGTGACAACCGACCTCAATGGGCTTCAATGGATGTTAATCGACAATATCTGACAAAGTTAGATGCAAACTCACTCAAATATATAAGAAATGTTGAAATTCGACTTCAAATTAGAAAGATTGACTTTGAAAATTTTCAATCAACTAAAAGTGACAATCGACCTCAATGGGCTTCAATGGATGTTAATCGACAATATCTGACAAAGTTAGATGCGAACTTACTCAAATATATAAGAAATGTTGAAATTCGACTTCAAATTAGGAAGATTGACTTTGAAAATTTTCAATCAACACAAAGTGACAACCGACCTCAATGGGCTTCAATGGATGTTAATCGACAATATCTGACAAAGTTAGATGCAAACTCACTCAAATATATAAGAAATGTTGAAATTCGACTTCAAATTAGAAAGATTGACTTTGAAATTTTTCAATCAACAAAAAGTGACAATCGACTTCAATGGGCTTCAATAGATGTTAATCGACGATATCTGACAAAGTTAGATGCAAACTTAATCAAATATATAAGAAATGTTGAAATTGGACTTCAAATTAGGAAGATTGACTTTGAAAATTTTCAATCAACAAAAAGTGACAATCGACTTCAATGGGCTTCAATTGATGTTAATCGACAATATCTGACAAAGTTAGATGCGAACTTACTCAAATATATGAGAAATGTTGAAATTCGACTTCAAATTAGGAAGATTGACTTTAAAAATTTTCAATCAACCCAAAGTGACAATCGACCTCAATGAGCTTCAATGGATGTTAATCGACGATATCTGACAAGGTTAGATGCAAACTCACTCAAATATATAAGAAGTGTTGAAATTGGACTTCAAATTAGGAAGATTGACTTTGAAAATTTTCAATCAACTAAAAGTGACAATCGACCTCAATGGGCTTCAATGGATGTTAACCGACGATATCTGACAAAGTCGGATGATAACTCACTCAAATATATAAGAAATGTTGAAATTGGACTTCAAATTAGGAAGATTGACTTTGAAAATTTTCAATCAACAAAAAGTGACAATCGACTTCAATGGGCTTCAATAGATGTTAATCGACGATATCTGACAAAGTTAGATGCAAACTTACTCAAATATATAAGAAATGTTGAAATTTGACTTCAAATTAGGAAGATTGACTTTGAAAATTTTCAATCAACACAAAGTGACAACCGACCTCTATGGGCTTCAATGGATGTTAATCGACGATATATGACAAGGTTAGATGCAAACTCACTCAAATATATAAGAAATGTTGAAATTGGACTTCAAATTAGGAAGATTGACTTTGAAAATTTTCAATCAACTAAAAGTGACAATCGACCTCAATGGGCTTCAATGGATGTTAACCGACGATATCTGACAAAGTCAGATGATAACTCACTTAAATATATAAGAAATGTTGAAATTGGACTTCAAATTAGGAAGATTGACTTTGAAAATTTTCAATCAACAAAAAGTTACAATCGACTTCAATGGGCTTCAATAGATGTTAATCGACGATATCTGACAAAATTACATGCAAACTCACTCAAATATATAAGAAATGTTGAAATTGGACTTCAAATTAGGAAGATTGACTTTGAAAATTTTCAATCAACAAAAAGTGACAATCGACTTCAATGGGCTTCAATTGATGTTAATCGACAATATCTGACAAAGTTAGATGCAAACTCACCCAAATATATAAGAAATGTTGAAATTCGACTTCAAATTAGGAAGATTGACTTTGAAAATTTTCAATCAACACAAAGTGACAATCGACCTCAATGGGCTTCAATGGATGTTAATCGACAATATCTGACAAAGTTAGATGCAAACTCACTCAAATATATAAGAAATGTTGAAATTCGACTTCAAATTAGATAGATTGACTTTGATATTTTTCAATCAACAAAAAGAGACAATCGACTTCAATGGGCTTCAATAGATGTTAGTCGACGATATCTGACAAAGTTAGATGCAAACTTACTCAAATATATAAGAACTGTTGAAATTCGACTTCAAACTAGGAAGATTGACTTTGAAAATTTTCATTCAACAAAAAGTGACAATCGACTTCAATGGGCTTCAATTGATGTTAATCGACAATATCTGACAAAGTTAGATGCAAACTCACTCAAATATATAAGAAATGTTGAAATTCGACTTCAAATTAGGAAGATTGACTTTGAAAATTTTCAATCAACAAAAATAGACAATCGACTTCAATGGGCTTCAATGGATGTTAATCGACGATATCTGACAAGGTTAGATGCAAACTCACTCAAATATATAAGAAATGTTGAAATGCGACTTCAAATTAGGAAGATTGACTTTGAAAATTTTCAATCAACAAAAAGTGACAATCGACTTCAATGGGCTTCAATAGATGTTAATCGACGATATCTGACAAAGTTAGATGCAAACTTACTCAAATATATAAGAAATGTTGAAATTCGACTTCAAATTAGGAAGATTGACTTTAAAAATTTTCAATCAACACAAAGTGACAATCGACCTCAATGGGCTTCAATGGATGTTAATCGACGATATCTGACAAGGTTAGATGCAAACTCACTCAAATATATAAGAAATGTTGAAATTGGACTTCAAATTAGGAAGATTGACTTTGAAAATTTTCAATCAACAAAAAGTGACAATCGACTTCAATGGGCTTCAATAGATGTTAATCGACGATATCTGACAAAGTTAGATGCAAACTTACTCAAATATATAAGAAATGTTGAAATTCGACTTCAAATTAGGAAGATTGACTTTAAAAATTTTCAATCAACACAAAGTGACAATCGACCTCAATGGGCTTCAATGGATGTTAATCGACGATATCTGACAAGGTTAGATGCAAACTCACTCAAATATATAAGAAATGTTGAAATTGGACTTCAAATTAGGAAGATTGACTTTGAAAATTTTCAATCAACAAAAAGTGACAATCGACTTCAATGGGCTTCAATGGATGTTAACCGACGATATCTGACAAAGTTAGATGATAACTCACTCAAATATATAAGAAATGTTGAAATTGGACTTCAAATTAGGAAGATTGACTTTGAAATTTTTCAATCAACTAAAAGTGACAATCGACCTCAATGGGCTTCAATGGATGTTAACCGACGATATCTGACAAAGTTAGATGATAACTCACTCAAATATATAAGAAATGTTGAAATTGGACTTCAAATTAGGAAGATTGACTTTGAAATTTTTCAATCAACAAAAAGTGACAATCGACTTCAATGGGCTTCAATAGATGTTAATCGACGATATCTGACAAAGTTAGATGCAAAATTACTCAAATATATAAGAAATGTTGAATTTGGACATTAAATTAGGAAGATTGACTTTGAAAATTTTCAATCAACAAAAAGTGACAATCGACTTCAATGGGCTTCAATTGATGTTAATCGACAATATCTGACAAAGTTAGATGCGAACTTACTCAAATATATAAGAAATGTTGAAATTCGACTTCAAATTAGGAAGATTGACTTTAAAAATTTTCAATCAACACAAAGTGACAATCGACCTCAATGGGCTTCAATGGATGTTAATCGACGATATCTGACAAGGTTAGATGCAAACTCACTCAAATATATAAGAAATGTTGAAATTGGACTTCAAATTAGGAAGATTGACTTTGAAAATTTTCAATCAACACAAAGTGACAACCGACATCAATGGGCTTCAATGGATGTTAATCGACAATATCTGACAAAGTTGGATGCAAACTCACTCAAATATATAAGAAATGTTGAAATTCGACTTCAAATTAGGAAGATTGACTTTGAAAATTTTCAATCAACACAAAGTGACAACCGACATCAATGGGCTTCAATGGATGTTAATCGACAATATCTGACAAAGTTGGATGCAAACTCACTCAAATATATAAGAAATGTTGAAATTGGACTTCAAATTAGGAAGATTGACTTTGAAATTTTTCAATCAACAAAAAGTGACAATCGACTTCAATGGGCTTCAATAGATGTTAATCGACGATATCTGACAAAGTTAGATGCAAACTTACTCAAATATATAAGAAATGTTGAATTTGGACATTAAATTAGGAAGATTGACTTTGAAAATTTTCAATCAACAAAAAGTGACAATCGACTTCAATGGGCTTCAATTGATGTTAATCGACAATATCTGACAAAGTTAGATGCGAACTTACTCAAATATATAAGAAATGTTGAAATTCGACTTCAAATTAGGAAGATTGACTTTGAAAATTTTCAATCAACTAAAAGTGACAATCGACCTCAATGGGCTTCAATGGATGTTAACCGACGATATCTGACAAAGTCAGATGATAACTCACTCAAATATATAAGAAATGTTGAAATTCGACTTCAAATTAGGAAGATTGACTTTGAAAATTTTCAATCAACACAAAGTGACAACCGACATCAATGGGCTTCAATGGATGTTAATCGACAATATCTGACAAAGTTGGATGCAAACTCACTCAAATATATAAGAAATGTTGAAATTCGACTTCAAATTAGAAAGATTGACTTTGAAATTTTTCAATCAACAAAAAGTGACAATCGACTTCAATGGGCTTCAATTGATGTTAATCGACAATATCTGACAAAGTTAGATGCGAACTTACTCAAATATATAAGAAATGTTGAAATTCGACTTCAAATTAGGAAGATTGACTTTAAAAATTTTCAATCAACACAAAGTGACAATCGACCTCAATGGGCTTCAACGGATTTTAATCGACGATATCTGACAAGGTTAGATGCAAACTCACTCAAATATATAAGAAATGTTGAAATTGGACTTCAAATTAGGAAGATTGACTTTGAAAATTTTCAATCAACTAAAAGTGACAATCGACCTCAATGGGCTTCAATGGATGTTAATCGACAATATCTGACAAAGTTAGATGCGAACTTACTCAAATATATAAGAAATGTTGAAATTCGACTTCAAATTAGGAAGATTGACTTTGAAAATTTTCAATCAACACAAAGTGACAACCGACCTCAATGGGCTTCAATGGATGTTAATCGACAATATCTGACAAAGTTAGATGCAAACTCACTCAAATATATAAGAAATGTTGAAATTCGACTTCAAATTAGAAAGATTGACTTTGAAAATTTTCAATCAACTAAAAGTGACAATCGACCTCAATGGGCTTCAATGGATGTTAATCGACAATATCTGACAAAGTTAGATGCGAGCTTACTCAAATATATAAGAAATGTTGAAATTCGACTTCAAATTAGGAAGATTGACTTTGAAAATTTACAATCAACACAAGTGACAATCGACCTCAATGGGCTTCAATGGATGTTAACCGACGATATCTGACAAAGTTAGATGCAAACTCACTCAAATATATAAGAAATGTTGAAATTGGACTTCAAATTAGGAAGATTGACTTTGAAATTTTTCAATCAACAAAAAGTGACAATCGACTTCAATGGGCTTCAATAGATGTTAATCGACGATATCTGACAAAGTTAGATGCAAACTTACTCAAATATATAAGAAATGTTGAAATTGGACTTCAAATTAGGAAGATTGACTTTGAAAATTTTCAATCAACAAAAAGTGACAATCGACTTCAATGGGCTTCAATTGATGTTAATCGACAATATCTGACAAAGTTAGATGCGAACTTACTCAAATATATAAGAAATGTTGAAATTCGACTTCAAATTAGGAAGATTGACTTTAAAAATTTTCAATCAACACAAAGTGACAATCGACCTCAATGGGCTTCAACGGATGTTAATCGACGATATCTGACAAGGTTAGATGCAAACTCACTCAAATATATAAGAAATGCTGAAATTGGACTTCAAATTAGGAAGATTGACTTTGAAAATTTTCAATCAACTAAAAGTGACAATCGACCTCAATGGGCTTCAATGGATGTTAATCGACAATATCTGACAAAGTTAGATGCGAACTTACTCAAATATATAAGAAATGTTGAAATTTGACTCCAAATTAGGAAGATTGACTTTGAAAATTTTCAATCAACACAAAGTGACAACCGACCTCAATGGGCTTCAATGGATGTTAATCGACAATATCTGACAAAGTTAGATGCAAACTCACTCAAATATATAAGAAATGTTGAAATTCGACTTCAAATTAGAAAGATTGACTTTGAAAATTTTCAATCAACTAAAAGTGACAATCGACCTCAATGGGCTTCAATGGATGTTAATCGACAATATCTGACAAAGTTAGATGCGAACTTAATCAAATATATAAGAAATGTTGAAATTGGACTTCAAATTAGGAAGATTGACTTTAAAAATTTTCAATCAACCCAAAGTGACAATCGACCTCAATGAGCTTCAATGGAAGTTAATCGACGATATCTGACAAGGTTAGATGCAAACTCACTCAAATATATAAGAAATGTTGAAATTGGACTTCAAATTAGGAAGATTGACTTTGAAAATTTTCAATCAACACAAAGTGACAACCGACCTCAATGGGCTTCAATGGATGTTAATCGACAATATCTGACAAAGTTAGATGCAAACTCACTCAAATATATAAGAAATGTTGAAATTCGACTTCAAATTAGAAAGATTGACTTTGAAAATTTTCAATCAACAAAAAGTGACAATCGACTTCAATGGGCTTCAATTGATGTTAATCGACAATATCTGACAAAGTTAGATGCGAACTTACTCAAATATATAAGAAATGTTGAAATTCGACTTCAAATTAGGAAGATTGACTTTAAAAATTTTCAATCAACCCAAAGTGACAATCGACCTCAATGAGCTTCAATGGAAGTTAATCGACGATATCTGACAAGGTTAGATGCAAACTCACTCAAATATATAAGAAATGTTGAAATTGGACTTCAAATTAGGAAGATTGACTTTGAAAATTTTCAATCAACTAAAAGTGACAATCGACCTCAATGGGCTTCAATGGATGTTAACCGACGATATCTGACAAAGTCAGATGATAACTCACTCAAATATATAAGAAATGTTGAAATTGGACTTCAAATTAGGAAGATTGACTTTGAAATTTTTCAATCAACAAAAAGTGACAATCGACTTCAATGGGCTTCAATAGATGTTAATCGACGATATCTGACAAAGTTAGATGCAAACTTAATCAAATATATAAGAAATGTTGAAATTGGACTTCAAATTAGGAAGATTGACTTTGAAAATTTTCAATCAACAAAAAGTGACAATCGACTTCAATGGGCTTCAATTGATGTTAATCGACAATATCTGACAAAGTTAGATGCGAACTTACTCAAATATATAAGAAATGTTGAAATTCGACTTCAAATTAGGAAGATTGACTTTAAAAATTTTCAATCAACCCAAAGTGACAATCGACCTCAATGAGCTTCAATGGAAGTTAATCGACGATATCTGACAAGGTTAGATGCAAACTCACTCAAATATATAAGAAATGTTGAAATTCGACTTCAAATTAGGAAGATTGACTTTGAAAATTTTCAATCAACAAAAAGAGACAATCGACCTCAATGGGCTTCAATGGATGTTAACCGACGATATCTGACAAAGTTAGATGCAAACTCACTCAAATATATAAGAAATGTTGAAATTCGACTTCAAATTAGGAAGATTGACTTTGAAAATTTTCAATCAACACAAAGTGACAATCGACCTCAATGGGCTTCAATGGATGTTAATCGACAATATCTGACAAAGTTAGATGCAAACTTAATCAAATATATAAGAAATGTTGAAATTCGACTTCAAATTAGATAGATTGACTTTGAAATTTTTCATTCAACAAAAAGTGACAATCGACTTCAATGGGCTTCAATTGATGTTAATCGACAATATCTGACAAAGTTAGATGCAAACTCACTCAAATATATAAGAAATGTTGAAATTCGACTTCAAATTAGGAAGATTGACTTTGAAAATTTTCAATCAACAAAAAGTGACAATCGACTTCAATGGGCTTCAATGGATGTTAATCGACGATATCTGACAAGGTTAGAAGCAAACTCACTCAAATATATAAGAAAAGTTGAAATTCGACTTCAAATTAGGAAGATTGACTTTGAAAATTTTCAATCAACAAAAAGTGACAATCGACTTCAATGGGCTTCAATTGATGTTAATCGACAATATCTGACAAAGTTAGATGCAAACTCACTCAAATATATAAGAAATGTTGAAATTCGACTTCAAACTAGGAAGATTGACTTTGAAAATTTTCATTCAACAAAAAGTGACAATCGACTTCAATGGGCTTCAATTGATGTTAATCGACAATATCTGACAAAGTTAGATGCAAACTCACTCAAATATATAAGAAATGTTGAAATTCGACTTCAAATTAGGAAGATTGACTTTGAAAATTTTCAATCAACAAAAAGTGACAATCGACTTCAATGGGCTTCAATGGATGTTAATCGACGATATCTGACAAAGTTAGATGCAAACTCACTCAAATATATAAGAAATGTTGAAATTCGACTTCAAATTAGGAAGATTGACTTTGAAAATTTTCAATCAACAAAAAGTGACAATCGACCTCAATGGGCTTCAATGGATGTTAATCGACGATATCTGACAAGGTTAGATGCAAACTCACTCAAATATATAAGAAATGTTGAAATTCGACTTCAAATTAGGAAGATTGACTTTGAAAATTTTCAATCAACAAAAAGTGACAATCGACTTCAATGGGCTTCAATTGATGTTAATCGACAATATCTGACAAAGTTAGATGCAAACTCACTCAAATATATAAGAAATGTTGAAATTCGACTTCAAATTAGGAAGATTGACTTTGAAAATTTTCAATCAACAAAAAGTGACAATCGACTTCAATGGGCTTCAATGGATGTTAATCGACGATATCTGACAAGGTTAGATGCAAACTCACTCAAATATATAAGAAATGTTGAAATTGGACTTCAAATTAGGAAGATTGACTTTGAAAATTTTCAATCAACAAAAAGTGACAATCGACTTCAATGGGCTTCAATTGATGTTAATCGACGATATCTGACAAGGTTAGATGCAAACTCACTCAAATATATAAGAAATGTTGAAATTCGACTTCAAATTAGGAAGATTGACTTTGAAAATTTTCAATCAACACAAAGTGACAATCGACCTCAATGGGCTTCAATGGATGTTAATCGACGATATCTGACAAGGTTAGATGCAAACTCACTCAAATATATAAGAAATGTTGAAATTGGACTTCAAATTAGGAAGATTGACTTTGAAAATTTTCAATCAACTAAAAGTGACAATCGACCTCAATGGGCTTCAATGGATGTTAACCGACGATATCTGACAAAGTCAGATGATAACTCACTCAAATATATAAGAAATGTTGAAATTGGACTTCAAATTAGGAAGATTGACTTTGAAATTTTTCAATCAACTAAAAGTGACAATCGACCTCAATGGGCTTCAATGGATGTTAACCGACGATATCTGACAAAGTTAGATGATAACTCACTCAAATATATAAGAAATGTTGAAATTGGACTTCAAATTAGGAAGATTGACTTTGAAATTTTTCAATCAACAAAAAGTGACAATCGACTTCAATGGGCTTCAATAGATGTTAATCGACGATATCTGACAAAGTTAGATGCAAACTTACTCAAATATATAAGAAATGTTGAATTTGGACATTAAATTAGGAAGATTGACTTTGAAAATTTTCAATCAACAAAAAGTGACAATCGACTTCAATGGGCTTCAATTGATGTTAATCGACAATATCTGACAAAGTTAGATGCGAACTTACTCAAATATATAAGAAATGTTGAAATTCGACTTCAAATTAGGAAGATTGACTTTAAAAATTTTCAATCGACACAAAGTGACAATCGACCTCAATGGGCTTCAATGGATGTTAATCGACGATATCTGACAAGGTTAGATGCAAACTCACTCAAATATATAAGAAATGTTGAAATTGGACTTCAAATTAGGAAGATTGACTTTGAAAATTTTCAATCAACTAAAAGTGACAATCGACCTCAATGGGCTTCAATGGATGTTAATCAGCGATATCTGACAAAGTTAGATGCAAACTCACTCAAATATATAAGAAATGTTGAAATTCGACTTCAAATTAGGAAGATTGACTTTGAAAATTTACAATCAACAAAAAGTGACAATCGACTTCAATGGGCTTCAATGGATGTTAATCAACGATATCTGACAAAGTTAGATGCAAACTCACTCAAATATATAAGAAATGTTGAAATTCGACTTCAAATTAGGAAGATTGACTTTGAAAATTTTCAATCAACAAAAAGTGACAATCGACTTCAATGAGCTTCAATGGATTTAAACGACGATATCTGACAAAGTTAGATGCAAACTCACTCAAATATATAAGAAATGTTGAAATTCGACTTCAAACTAGGAAGATTGACTTTGAAAATTTTCATTCAACAAAAAGTGACAATCGACTTCAATGGGCTTCAATTGATGTTAATCGACAATATCTGACAAAGTTAGATGCAAACTCACTCAAATATATAAGAAATGTTGAAATTCGACTTCAAATTAGAAAGATTGACTTTGAAAATTTTCAATCAACAAAAAGTGACAATCGACTTCAATGGGCTTCAATAGATGTTAATCGACGATATCTGACAAAGTTAGATGCAAACTTACTCAAATATATAAGAAATGTTGAAATTGGACTTCAAATTAGGAAGATTGACTTTGAAAATTTTCAATCAACAAAAAGTGACAATCGACTTCAATGGGCTTCAATTGATGTTAATCGACAATATCTGACAAAGTTAGATGCGAACTCACTCAAATATATAAGAAATGTTGAAATTCGACTTCAAATTAGGAAGATTGACTTTGAAAATTTTCAATCAACAAAAAGTGACAATCGACTTCAATGGGCTTCAATGGATGTTAATCGACGTTATCTGACAAGGTTAGATGCAAACTCACTCAAATATATAAGAAATATTGAAATTGGACTTCAAATTAGGAATATTGACTTTGAAAATTTTCAATCAACTAAAAGTGACAATCGACCTCAATGGGCTTCAATGGATGTTAACCGACGATATCTGACAAAGTTAGATGATAACTCACTCAAATATATAAGAAATGTTGAAATTGGACTTCAAATTAGGAAGATTGACTTTGAAATTTTTCAATCAACAAAAAGTGACAATCGACTTCAATGGGCTTCAATAGATGTTAATCGACGATATCTGACAAAGTTAGATGCAAACTTACTCAAATATATAAGAAATGTTGAAATTGGACTTCAAATTAGGAAGATTGACTTTGAAAATTTTCAATCAACAAAAAGTGACAATCGACTTCAATGGGCTTCAATTGATGTTAATCGACAATATCTGACAAAGTTAGATGCGAACTTACTCAAATATATAAGAAATGTTGAAATTCGACTTCAAATTAGGAAGATTGACTTTAAAAATTTTCAATCAACACAAAGTGACAATCGACCTCAATGGGCTTCAACGGATGTTAATCGACGATATCTGACAAGGTTAGATGCAAACTCACTCAAATATATAAGAAATGTTGAAATTGGACTTCAAATTAGGAAGATTGACTTTGAAAATTTTCAATCAACTAAAAGTGACAATCGACCTCAATGGGCTTCAATGGATGTTAATCGACAATATCTGACAAAGTTAGATGCGAACTTACTCAAATATATAAGAAATGTTGAAATTCGACTTCAAATTAGGAAGATTGACTTTGAAAATTTTCAATCAACACAAAGTGACAACCGACCTCAATGGGCTTCAATGGATGTTAATCGACAATATCTGACAAAATTAGATGCAAACTCACTCAAATATATAAGAAATGTTGAAATTCGACTTCAAATTAGGAAGATTGACTTTGAAAATTTTCAATCAACTAAAAGTGACAATCGACCTCAATGGGCTTCAATGGATGTTAATCGACAATATCTGACAAAGTTAGATGCGAACTTACTCAAATATATAAGAAATGTTGAAATTCGACTTCAAATTAGGAAGATTAACTTTGAAAATTTTCAATCAACACAAAGTGACAACCGACCTCAATGGGCTTCAATGGATGTTAATCGACAATATCTGACAAAGTTAGATGCAAACTCACTCAAATATATAAGAAATGTTGAAATTCGACTTCAAATTAGAAAGATTGACTTTGAAATTTTTCAATCAACAAAAAGTGACAATCGACTTCAATGGGCTTCAATAGATGTTAATCGACGATATCTGACAAAGTTAGATGCAAACTTAATCAAATATATAAGAAATGTTGAAATTGGACTTCAAATTAGGAAGATTGACTTTGAAAATTTTCAATCAACAAAAAGTGACAATCGACTTCAATGGGCTTCAATTGATGTTAATCGACAATATCTGACAAAGTTAGATGCGAACTTACTCAAATATATAAGAAATGTTGAAATTCGACTTCAAATTAGGAAGGTTGACTTTAAAAATTTTCAATCAACCCAAAGTGACAATCGACCTCAATGAGCTTCAATGGATGTTAATCGACGATATCTGACAAGGTTAGATGCAAACTCACTCAAATATATAAGAAATGTTGAAATTGGACTTCAAATTAGGAAGATTGACTTTGAAAATTTTCAATCAACTAAAAGTGACAATCGACCTCAATGGGCTTCAATGGATGTTAACCGACGATATCTGACAAAGTCAGATGATAACTCACTCAAATATATAAGAAATGTTGAAATTGGACTTCAAATTAGGAAGATTGACTTTGAAAATTTTCAATCAACAAAAAGTGACAATCGACTTCAATGGGCTTCAATAGATGTTAATCGACGATATCTGACAAAGTTAGATGCAAACTTACTCAAATATATAAGAAATGTTGAAATTCGACTTCAAATTAGGAAGATTGACTTTGAAAATTTTCAATCAACAAAAAGTTACAATCGACTTCAATGGGCTTCAATAGATGTTAATCGACGATATCTGACAAAATTACAAGCAAACTCACTCAAATATATAAGAAATGTTGAAATTGGACTTCAAATTAGGAAGATTGACTTTGAAAATTTTCAATCAACAAAAAGTGACAATCGACTTCAATGGGCTTCAATTGATGTTAATCGACAATATCTGACAAAGTTAGATGCAAACTCACTCAAATATATAAGAAATGTTGAAATTCGACTTCAAATTAGGAAGATTGACTTTGAAAATTTTCAATCAACACAAAGTGACAATCGACCTCAATGGGCTTCAATGGATGTTAATCGACAATATCTGACAAAGTTAGATGCAAACTCACTCAAATATATAAGAAATGTTGAAATTCGACTTCAAATTAGATAGATTGACTTTGAAATTTTTCAATCAACAAAAAGAGACAATCGACTTCAATGGGCTTCAATAGATGTTAGTCGACGATATCTGACAAAGTTAGATGCAAACTTACTCAAATATATAAGAAATGTTGAAATTCGACTTCAAACTAGGAAGATTGACTTTGAAAATTTTCATTCAACAAAAAGTGACAATCGACTTCAATGGGCTTCAATTGATGTTAATCGACAATATCTGACAAAGTTAGATGCAAACTCACTCAAATATATAAGAAATGTTGAAATTCGACTTCAAATTAGGAAGATTGACTTTGAAAATTTTCAATCAACAAAAATAGACAATCGACTTCAATGGGCTTCAATGGATGTTAATCGACGATATCTGACAAGGTTAGATGCAAACTCACTCAAATATATAAGAAATGTTGAAATTCGACTTCAAATTAGGAAGATTGACTTTGAAAATTTTCAATCAACAAAAAGTGACAATCGACTTCAATGGGCTTCAATTGATGTTAATCGACAATATCTGACAAAGTTAGATGCAAACTCACTCAAATATATAAGAAATGTTGAAATTCGACTTCAAACTAGGAAGATTGACTTTGAAAATTTTCATTCAACAAAAAGTGACAATCGACTTCAATGGGCTTCAATTGATGTTAATCGACAATATCTGACAAAGTTAGATGCAAACTCACTCAAATATATAAGAAATGTTGAAATTCGACTTCAAATTAGGAAGATTGACTTTAAAAATTTTCAATCAACACAAAGTGACAATCGACCTCAATGGGCTTCAATGGATGTTAATCGACGATATCTGACAAGGTTAGATGCAAACTCACTCAAATATATAAGAAATGTTGAAATTCGACTTCAAATTAGGAAGATTGACTTTGAAAATTTTCAATCAACTAAAAGTGACAATCGACCTCAATGGGCTTCAATGGATGTTAATCGACAATATCTGACAAAGTTAGATGCGAACTTACTCAAATATATAAGAAATGTTGAAATTCGACTTCAAATTAGGAAGATTAACTTTGAAAATTTTCAATCAACACAAAGTGACAACCGACCTCAATGGGCTTCAATGGATGTTAATCGACAATATCTGACAAAGTTAGATGCAAACTCACTCAAATATATAAGAAATGTTGAAATTCGACTTCAAATTAGAAAGATTGACTTTGAAATTTTTCAATCAACAAAAAGTGACAATCGACTTCAATGGGCTTCAATAGATGTTAATCGACGATATCTGACAAAGTTAGATGCAAACTTAATCAAATATATAAGAAATGTTGAAATTGGACTTCAAATTAGGAAGATTGACTTTGAAAATTTTCAATCAACAAAAAGTGACAATCGACTTCAATGGGCTTCAATTGATGTTAATCGACAATATCTGACAAAGTTAGATGCGAACTTAATCAAATATATAAGAAATGTTGAAATTCGACTTCAAATTAGGAAGATTGACTTTAAAAATTTTCAATCAACCCAAAGTGACAATCGACCTCAATGAGCTTCAATGGATGTTAATCGACGATATCTGACAAGGTTAGATGCAAACTCACTCAAATATATAAGAAATGTTGAAATTGGACTTCAAATTAGGAAGATTGACTTTGAAAATTTTCAATCAACTAAAAGTGACAATCGACCTCAATGGGCTTCAATGGATGTTAACCGACGATATCTGACAAAGTCAGATGATAACTCACTCAAATATATAAGAAATGTTGAAATTGGACTTCAAATTAGGAAGATTGACTTTGAAAATTTTCAATCAACAAAAAGTGACAATCGACTTCAATG